>NW_027414746.1:0-26801 GCF_964106895.1 Numenius arquata
CCCGGGGGGTGGGATCTGCATGGCTTTCCCCCCACGCAATGGACTCAGCGGTCCCAAATTTCCCCGGTGGCTGGACACACATCCCTCCCCCCCCCCACGGTGATGTGCAGGGGGGGGGATGAATCACCCCAGGAGTCTAAAATAACCGGGGTGACTCATGCCCCCCCCCCGCCCGGCGCCTGTTCCTCGCCCCCGGCTGCAGACGAGGTCCCAGCTCCAGCAATTCGGGACATGGGGGGGGGGGGAGAAGGAGGAATTGGCTTTGCTCCCCCCCCCCATCCTGGGGCTGAATTTGCTGCTTTCTGCCCCAAAAACGCTGTTGGGGGGGTGGTTTCGCACCCCAATTTTGGGTGGTGGGGCCAGGCAGGCAGCAGCCCCTGCTGTGGCTCATCCCGGCACCTGGTTTGGGGGGGGAATTATCCATCCCAGCCCATTTTTGGATGGAGAAGGAAAAGTGGGGGGGGGGAAGCCAAACACACACACACACACACACACCCCCGGTAGCTCCCCCCGAGATGACACCGGGCTGTGGGGCACAAGATGTGGTTTAATGCCAACCCCGCGGGGGGGGGGGGTGTCGAATCCGGATGCGGGAGTGCAGGGGTGCGGGGCCCTCGGGGGACACCCCCCCCCTCTTCCCCCCCCCCGCCTCCTGCCATGGGCACAACGGGGCCGTTGGCACCCGGAGCCGGGGTGGAGGCACCCACAAAGGGCCCAGTGTGTGGGTGCAGGACAAGAGCCGCCCTGTGCTGCCGGCGCAGCGGCGTCCCCCGGGGGGGTGAGGGGGGGGAAGGAAGGGCCCCATCCAGCCCCAACTCGGGGGGGGTCAGGAGTCCCCATCCCGGCCCTGCTGGCCGGTGGCGGGAGGGGGGTGCCGGGGTCCCCATGGGTGCTCAGACTCCGGGGTAACTGGGCTGTGCTGGGACATAGGGCGGAGGCGCTGTGGGGGGGTCAGAATGGGGTATCAGCCCCCCGCAAGGCCATCGTGCCCCCCTGGGGAATAGGGAGGTGTCCATCCCCCCCCCACCCCACCCCAGTGCTCACCTGTGGGGTTGTAGACGGGGGGTCCCGAGGGGTACAGCGGGTACTGGGCAGCGGGGCCGGCCGGCGGGTACATGGCCATGGGGGCGAAGCCGGGCTGGGGGGGCACGGGGCCGGCTTTGGGGTCCATGGGGAAGGGGGCTGGGGGGGGCGCGGGGGGGTAGCTGGAGAGCGGGATCTCTGGGCCTGCGGGAGAGACGGGGTGGGGGCTGCGGCACCCCAGGATGGGGACGGGGACAGCAGGTGTCCATGGCCCTCGGGGGGAGCATGGGGGGGGGGCAGGGGATAGTGGTGGGCACTGGGGTGATCTCAGCAGCACCCACTCCAGTGCCCTCCCCCAGCACCCAATTCCCCCCCCCCCCCAAGCATGCAAATCCCTCCCTGAGCACCCAAATCCTCCCCCTGCACCCACGTGTGTGTGTGTCCCCCCCCGCACCCCAATTCCTCCCCTGCATCCCTCCAGCTCCTCCAACCCCCCCTCACCCTGTACCTACAGGACCCCTCCTACCTCCCCCTGCCCCCTGCATCCCACCCCCCAATCCCTGCAGACCCCCCCCGCGCCCCAAATCCTCCCCACCCTGAACCCCAAATACCCCCCTCCTGCACCCCGATCCCCCCCACACCCCAAATACCCCCTCCCCGCACCCCAAATCCCCTTCTCTGCACCCCAAATCCACCGCCTGCACCCCAAATCCCCCCCACCTTGCAACCCAAATCCCCCCTGCAACCCCAATCCCCCCTTCCTGCACCCCAAATACTCCCCCGCACCCCAAATCCTCTCTCCCCACACCCCAAATCCCCCTCTCTGCACCCCAATCCCCCCTTGCACCTCAAATCCCCCCTGCAACCCCAATCCCCCCTTCCTGCACCCCAAATACTCCCCTGCACCCCAAATCCTCTCTCCCCACACCCCAAATCCCCCTCTCTGCACCCCAATCCCCACCTTGCACCTCAAATCCCCCCTGCACCTCAAATCCCCCCGCACTCCAATCCCCTGCCTGCACCCCAAATCCCCCTCTTTGCACCCCAATCACCCCGCACCCCAAATCCCCCCTGCACCCCAAATCCCCCCTGCACCTCAAATCCCTCCCCCACACCCCAAATCCCCCCTCCCCGCACCCCAAATCCCCCCTGCAACTCCAATCCCCCCTTTCTGCACCTCAAATCCCCCTCCTGCACCTCAAATCCCCCTCCTGCACCCCAAATACCCCTCCGCACCCCAAATCCTCCCTCCCCACACCCCAAATACCCCCTCCTGCACCCCAATCCCCCCCTTGCACCTCAAATCCCCCTCCTGCACCCCAAATACCCCCCTGCACCCCAAATCCCCCCTGCACCCCAAATACTCCCCTGCACCTCAAATCCCCCTCCTTCACCCCAAATCCCTCTCTCTGCACCCCAAATCCCCACCTTGCACCTCAAATCCCCCCTTGCACCCCAAATCCCCCCTGCACCCCAAATCCCCCTCCTGCACCACAAATACCCTGCTGCACCCCAAATCCTTCCTCCCCACACCCCAAATCCCCCCTGCACCCCAATCCCCCTTTGCACCCCAAATCCCCCCTTCTGCACCCCAATCCCCACCTTGCACCTCAAATCCCCCCGCACCCCAAATCCCCCTGCACCCCAATCCCCTGCCTGCACCCCAAGTCCCCCTCTTTGCACCCCAATCCTCCCCGCACCTCAAATCCCCCCCGCACCCCAAATTCCTCCCCCGCATCCCAAATCCCCCCTGCAACCCCAATCCCCCCTTTCTGCACCCTAAATCCCCCTCCTGCACCCCAAATACCCCCCTGCACCCCAAATCCCCCCTGCACCCCAAATACTCCCCTGCACCTCAAATCCCCCTCCTTCACCCCAAATCCCTCTCTCTGCACCCCAAATCCCCACCTTGCACCTCAAATCCCCCCTTGCACCCCAAATCCCCCCTGCACCCCAAATCCCCCTCCTGCACCCCAAATCCCCCCTGCACCCCAAATACTCCCCTGCACCTCAAATCCCCCTCCTGCACCCCAAATATCCCCACGCACCCCAAATCCCCCCTCCCCACACCCCAAATACCCCCTCCTGCACCCCAATCCCCCTCCTGCACCCCAAATCCCCCCTGCACCTCAAATCCCCTTCCTGCACCCCAAATCCCCCCTCCCCGCACCCCAGTCCCCCCCACCTTGCAGGGGGGTGCGGAGGTGCTGCCGGCGCTGGTACAAGTAGCAGCAGGAGCACATGAAGCAGCAGACGATGGTGGTGACGATGGCGATGAAGAGCACCACGGCCGAGGCGATGCCTGCGATGGTCTTGGGGCTGGGGGGCACCACGGGGACATGGGGCAGCGGGGCCGGGGAGGCGACACCCCCCCCCCCGGCAGGGTACCTCCCTCCCCCCCGCCCCCTGCCCCAGTCACACCAGTGCCCGCAGCACCAGGGGCACCCACCTGGGGACTGGAGGGACGGGGACGTCCAGGCAGCACCAGTGACACTGACCGGTGACACTGACCAGCACCAATGCCCAGTGCCCAGTAGCACTGCCCAGTACCCGGTACCGGTGCCCAGTGCCCAGCACCAACACCCAGTACCACTGCCCAGCACCAGTGGCCAGTACCAGTGACCACTGCCGGGCACCAGCACCAGCACCCAGTGTCCAGCACCCAGTGCCCCTGCCCAGCACCCAGCACCAATGCCCAGTGCCCAGTGCCACTGCCCAGTACCCAGTATCGGTGCCCAGTGCCCAGCACCCAGTTCCCTGTACCCAGCACTCAGTACCAGTGCCCAGCACCCGTTGCCCACCACCAAGGCCCATCACCCATGGCCATGTCTCCACACCCATCACCATCACTGAGGCCCAGCACCCATCACCCATGGCTGCTGCTCCAAACCCATCACCCATGGCCATGGGTCAGCACCCATCACCAAGGCTCAGCACCCATCGCCCATGTCTGAGGCCCATCACCCATCATCTATCACCGAGGCCCATCACCCATGGCCATGGCTCCACACCCATCACTCATCACCAAGGCCCAGCACCTCAGTGGCCCACCACTGAATCCCATCATCACCCATGGCCCATGGCTCAGCACCCATCACCCATGTCTGAGGCCCATCACCCACCACCGAGTCCCAGCACCCACCACCGAGGCCCATCACCCATCGCCCATGGCCATGACTCCGCACCCACCACCCACCACCGAGTCCCAGCACCCAGGACCCATCACGAAGGCCCATCACCCATCACCAAGGCCCATCACCCATGGCCATGGCTCAGCACCCATCACCAAGGCTCAGCACCCATCACCCATATCTGAGGCCCAGCACCCACCACCCACCACCGAGTCCCAGCACCCACCACCGAGGCCCATCACCCATCGCCCATGGCCATGGCTCCGCACCCACCACCCACCACCGAGTCCCAGCACCCAGGACCCATCACCGAGGCCCATCACCCATCACCAAGGCCCATCATCCATGGCCATGGCTCAGCACCCATCACCAAGGCTCAGCACCCATCACCCATATCTGAGGCCCAGCACCCACCACCCACCACCGAGTCCCAGCACCCACCACCGAGGCCCATCACCCATCGCCCATGGCCATGACTCCGCACCCACCACCCACCACCAAGTCCCAGCACCCAGGACCCATCACCGAGGCCCATCACCCATCACCAAGGCCCATCACCCATGGCCATGGCTCAGCACCCATCACCAAGGCTCAGCACCCATCACCCATATCTGAGGCCCAGCACCCACCACCCACCACCGAGTCCCAGCACCCACCACCGAGGCCCATCACCCATCGCCCATGGCCATGACTCCGCACCCACCACCCACCACCAAGTCCCAGCACCCAGGACCCATCACCGAGGCCCATCACCCATCACCAAGGCCCATCACCCATGGCCATGGCTCAGCACCCATCACCAAGGCTCAGCACCCATCACCCATATCTGAGGCCCAGCACCCACCACCCACCACCAAGTCCCAGCACCCGTCACCGAGGCCCATCACCCATCGCCCATGGCCATGACTCCGCACCCACCACCCACCACCAAGTCCCAGCACCCAGGACCCATCACGAAGGCCCATCACCCATCACCAAGGTCCATCACCCATGGCCATGGCTCAGCACCCATCACCAAGGCTCAGCACCCATCACCCATATCTGAGGCCCAGCACCCACCACCGAGTCCCAGCACCCAGGACCCATCACGAAGGCCCATCACCCATCACCAAGGCCCATCATCCATGGCCATGGCTCAGCACCCATCACCAAGGCTCAGCACCCATCACCCATATCTGAGGCCCAGCACCCACCACCCACCACCGAGTCCCAGCACTCACCACCGAGGCCCATCACCCATCGTCCATGGCCATGACTCCGCACCCACCACCCACCACCAAGTCCCAGCACCCAGGACCCATCACCGAGGCCCATCACCCATCACCGAGGCCCATCACCCACCACCAATCACCCATGGCCATGGCTCCACACCCATCACCGAGGCTCTGAACCCATTGCCCAGCACCCACCGCCCCCTTCCCAACGGGTGTCACCTGAAGGCGAGGCAGTGGCGCTGCTGGCGCTCGGTGATGAGGCGCAGGGGGTCGTGGCAGCAGAACCGCTGGTGGCAGGTGCCGCAGCAGAAGCTGAAGGACTGGCAGTCGAAGCCCGGGTGCCAGGACCCGTTCCTGTCCACGTACCACAGGCAGTCCTCGCCCCCCACCGCTGGGGACAGCTGCCTGTCACCGGGGCCTCGGGACACCCCCAGCCCAGCCACCGCCACCCCCAGTGCCACCAGCATCAGGCCACCCCCTCTGTTCCCCAAATGCTGTCTCCAGGGGACAGCCCCTACCCCACTGCAGCCTGGCCCCTTTTCCCCCCCCCCAGACCCCATGGCATCCTGTCCCCATGTCCCCCCCCCAGACCCCACAGCTTCCTCTCCCCATGTCCCCCCATATTCTGCTCCACCCTGCCCCATATCCCCCCTGTACCCCACTCCATCCTGCCCCGCGTCCCCCGAGACCCTGCTCTATCCTGTCCCCCTGTCCCCTACACCTCACTCCATCCTGCCCCCCTGTCCCCCCATACCCTGCCCCTATGTACCCCCCCAGACCCTGCTCCATCCTGCCCCATGAGCCCCCGCCCCATAATCTGGTCCATCCTGCCCCACATCCCCCTGGATCCTGCTCCTCCCTGCCACATGCTCTCCCCATAAAATGCTCTTTCCTGTCCCCCATACCCCACCATCCTGCCCCACATCCCACTGTACCCCAGTCCATCCTGCCCCATGCCCCCCCCCGCGCCCCGCCCCCTACCCATCCTGCCCCACAACTACCCATACCCCACCCATCCTGCCCCACATCCCACTGTACCCCAGTCCATCCTGCCCCATGCCCCCCCCCCGCCTCCTGACCCCTACCCATCCTGCCCCACAACTCCCCATACCCTACCCATCCTGCCCTACCTCCCCCTGGAGGCTCCATCCTTCCCAATGTCGCCCCCCACAACCCCGCTACATTTTGCCCCACATCTCTCCAGACCCCACTCCATCCTGCCCCACATCCTTGGGAGCCCCCGTTCCATCTCACCCAGCCCCCAGGCCTCCCCCAGGCCCTCTCAGCACCCCCTCAGGCCTCTTTCCCCTCCCTCCAAGCTGCTCCACTGACACCTCCCAGCTCTATTTCTGGCCGGAGCCAGCTGCATTCCCAGAAATAGCCCCGGGACGAGGCCTGGGGGCGGCCGGACCCATGGGGACAGTGGCCGGGAAGCCACCAGGGTTGGGGCTGCGTCCCTTGGGGGGTCTCCAGCTCGCTCCCCACTGGCTCCAAGTGGCTTCCCGGGGGTCTCATATGGGGTTCAGTCACCGCCCGATGGGACCAGAGCGGCTCAGAGCCAAGTGGGGAAACTGAGGCACGGACCGCGTGGGTGGGAAACACCCCAATCCCCCGGGACCGGGCATCCCGGCTCGAGTGGCCACCGGCTCCATCCACACTGCTCCCAGGGACAAGTGGCTCTTGGGGACACCCCAAAAGTGTCAAATGGGGTGCGGTGCGGGGGGGACGGTGCCCAGCAGGACACGTTGGTGCAAGCGACTCCCGTGCAAAGGGCGCAGGTCACCGTCACGGCCGGTGGCACCGGCTCCCACCCCGAGGTGTCCCACGGTCACAGACGGTGGCACCGGGTCCCGTCGCAGGGTGGCACCGCCCCGGCCCCCCCCCCCCCAGGCTGTCCCCGGCCTCCCCCCGTGTCTCTTACCCAGCGAGGCGACTACGGCGAGCACGGTGCCGGCCAGGGGCCAGCCACCGCCGGTGCCACCGGGCCCCATCCCGGGGGCGGCCCGGGGGGGCGGTGCGGGGCCGGGGCCGGTGTCCCCGATCTGCGCTGCCCGGGGGCGGGGGCGACGGGGCGGCAACGGGCCCGGGGCGGCGGGGATGGGGCCGGTGCTGCGGGGCCGGTGGGAGTCCGGGGCCGCTCCCGGCGAAGACCCAGTCCCGGTGCCGCGGTGCCGGTGGAGCCCGCTGCGGGGCCGGTGGATCCCGGTTCCGGTGGAGTCCGGTGCGGGGCCGGTGGAGCCCGGTGCGGGGCCGGCGCAGGCCCGCAGTGACGCCGCAGCCCGGCGGCGCTCGGTCGCTGCCCGGTCCCCCCCCCCCCCCCCCCCGCCCCTCGGCGCCGCCTCCCGCCGCAGCCACCGGCCCCGGCCCCCGCCCGCCCCCTCCGGTCCCACGGGCACGGCCGGGCAGGGCTGCTCGGGGGGGGCGGGCTCCGGCGGATCGACGGACCCTTGCACCCCTTCCTTGCACCCCATCCTTTCCCTGCCCCCCAACTCCCCATCATTCCCCTTCCCAGCACCCCTTTTCTTACCCTATCCTTGCCCTGCACCCCTTCTCTTCCTCTCCCCTGCACCCCTTCCCCTCCCTGGCACCCCTTATTTCCCCTTCCCTGCACCCCGTTTCTTACCCCATCCTTTCCCACCACCCCTTATTTCCCCTCCCCTCTGCACCCCTGCACCCCACCCCCTACCCCTTCCCCTGCACCCTTCCCCTCCACCCCCCCCCGGCACCCCTTTCCTTCCCCACCTCCTGCACTCCTTCCCCTTGCCCCCGCTTCCCTGCACCCCATCCATTGCCCCTGCCCCTACCTTCCCAGCACCCCTTTTCCCAGAACCCCCTTTCCCCGCACCCCCCTCCTCTGCACCCCCTTTCCCTGCATCCTCTTTTCCAGCACCCCCTTTCCCAGCACCCACTTTCCCTGAACCCTCTTTTCTAGCACCCTCTTTCCCTGAAACCCCCTTTCCTGGCACCCCCTTTCCTTGCAACCCCTCACCAGCCCCTCCCTTTCCCAGCACCCCCTTTTCCCTGCACCCCTTTCCCTGCACCCTCTTTTCCAGCACTCCCTCCTCCACAACCCCTCCCCAGCCCCCTCCTTCCCTGCAACCATTTCCCTGCACCCCCCTCCTCTGCACCCCCTTTCCCTGCACCCTCTTTCCCAGCACCCCCTTTTCCCTGCACCCCCATCCCAACTGGGCAAAGGGCTCGCTGGGTGCCGGGGTGGGGGGGGACACAGCTGGACCTGGGCCACCCCCCTGTCACCAGGGCCATCCCATCACTATCCCGAGCCCACAGAGGCACAGCCAGACCCCAGACCAGCGGGGCCCGATCCTGGCCATGCCAACCCAGTGCCGGCTCTGGGGGACACAGGAGACCCGGCTGGGGACATGGTTGGGGACAGAGGTGACGCATCCCGAGGGGCTGGCGGGGACAGGAGCACCCCAAAAACCACCTTTATTAGAGACCAAGGCCCCCCGTGGAGGATCGCGGTGGCACCGCCAGCGTCGGGGTCACGGTGGCAGCGAAGGGGGACACGGAGTGGGGGGGGCCAGCCCCAGCCACCCCGTCCCAGCCCCGTGCACCCCAGGGGTGCTGGGGGGGGCAGCTGAGCCCCCCCCCAACCCATGTCCCCACGCTGGGGCGGGGGGGAGCGTGGGATGGCCCTGTCCCCACTGTCCCTGGGCCAGCCAGGCTGTGTCCCCCCCCCTGCCAGGGTGTTGGGGGGGGGGATGGAGGAGGGGGGTGTGGGGGGGTGTGTGTGTGTGTGTGTGTGTGTGTGTGTGCACGCTCACACTTGTGTGACGATCTCGCCGTTCTCAGGCACGTAGACCTGCACGGGCACGCCGTCCGGGGAGCGCCGCAGGATGTGCAGCGGGGGGGCCTGCGTGGGAGAAGGAGCCCGTGGGTGCCTGCACCCCACCCCGCAACACAGCAGCACCCCGGGGGGCACGTCCCAGGGCAGGGGTTGGGGGTGGGGTGGGGGGGCCACGGCTGCGGGTCCCCACTTGCCTGGTGTGGCCCCAGGTTGTGCCACGGTCTGCTGGAGGCACCCATCCTGGTGGGACACTCCCCCCAAACCAGGTGGAGGGGAGGGAGCTGGCACCCCCAAATGTCTCCAGGGACATCCCCCCCCCCCCCGCCCAGGGACACCCCGGTGCTGCCCCAAGAACCTGGGTCCTGCTCATGAGACCCCGGGTGTGACCAGAGGGACCCTCGTGGGACCCCAGTCCTGCCCCAGGGACCCCCTTAGGATCCTGATCCTGTCCCGAGGACCCTCCTGGGACCCCAGAGACCCTCGTGGCACCCCAGGTCCTGCTCATGGGACCCTGACCTGCCCAGAGGGACACTCAGAGATCCCCATCCCACCCCAAAGGACCTTGAGGGACCTTGGTCCTGTGCCCGAGACCCTCACAAGATCACGGTCCTGGCCGTGGGACCTCCTCAGGACCCCAACCCTGCCCGCAGGACCCTTCTTGGACCCTGATCCTCCCCATGGGACCCTCTTAGGACCTGCTCCTGCCCCAAGGGACCTTCATCAGTCCTGTCCTAAGGACCCTTGGAGGTCCACAGTCTTGTCCTCAGGGACCCTTGTGGGACCCCAATTCTTCCCCCATGATCCCTGCAGGACCCCAATGCTCCCCTTGGGATCCCCTCAGGATCCTGCTCCTGCCCCAGGGACCCTCGTGGGACCCCAGGCCCAGCCTGTGGGACCCTGGACCTGCTCAGAGGGACCCTCAGAGCGTCCTGATCCTGCTCCAAAGGACCTTGAAGGACCTTTGTCCTGTCCCCAAGACCCTCCTGAAACCATGGTCCTGCCCCAGGGACCTTCATGAGACCCCAGTCCTGTCCCAGAGACCCTCATGGGACCCCAATTCTTCCCCACAGACCCCCTCAGGACCCCTCTCCTGCTCTGGGGACCCTGATGGAACCCCACCAGAGCCACTTGTCCCTGAACCGCCTCAGGGTGACAACTCATGTCACCCACAGGGCAGCACCCAGGGGGTCCCCACATGGGGACAGGCACCGTGGTGGCCCCCCCCACTCTCCCACGTCCCCGTTGCCGGCCCCCGTGCCCTACCTGAGCCCAGGGCAGGACTCCACGGGTGATGGGCACCTCCCTGCTGGTCCCACCACGGGGTCCCCGAAAGGCCCCTTGCCGGTCGAGGGAGTGGGGACGGGCACCCCGCAGCTGGGCCCGCTGGTGCCACGACAGGAGCTCCTCGGTGACGGCTGCCTTGGAGAGCCCCCGGCCCCCCGCCGGCGCGTAGTCCTTGAGCGAGGGGGTGCGCACGATGCGGCTGTGAGAGGGCACCAGCCGCTGGTAGCGTAAAGGGGCCAAATCCTGCTCGTAGAGGAAAGCCGGGGGGGCAGCGGGGGGCAGGAAGCGGTGGGCACCCCGTGGGTAGTACCCAGGTTCGGCGAGGGGCGGCGGGAGCGGGGGGCGCGGGAAGGAGACGTCGGGGCTGCTGCTGCCCGGTGAGGTGGCGTGGGAGACGCTGGAGAGGTCGGAGATGCTGTCGTCGGAGCCGGAGCGGTGCGCTGGGGGGGCCGGGGGGGGCAGGCAGGAGGTGGGCACCGTCACCGTGTAGTAGGTGGGGCGGCGGCGGGGTACGGCGCTGCGGCCCCGCGGCTCCCCGGGCTGCCAGCAGGTCTCCACCCTGCGGGCAGGAGGGCTGCAGGTCACCCCGTCCCCTCATCCCGGGGAAAGGGTGGCCATGGGGGTGCGGGGGGCTGAGCACCCCCATGGGTGCGGCATTCCCATGGGGTTGGCTCCAGCCTCCTCCCCGTGGGGTTGGCACCTTCCTCCCCATTGGGTTGAGCTTCATCATCTCCATAGGGTTAGCTCCATCCTCCCCATAACCCCCTCCCATGGGGTTCTTTCCATCCTCCTCCCATGGGGTCACCTCCATCCTCCCCGTTGGGATATCACCATCCTCTCCACAGGATTATCTCCAACCTCCTCCCCGTGGGGTTGGCTCCTTCTTCCCCATGGGGTTAGCTCCATCATCTTCATAGGGTTAGCTCCATCCTCCCCATAACCCCCTCCCATGGGGTTCTTTCCATCCTCCTCCCATGGGGTTATCTCCAACCTCCCCATGGGGTTATCTTCACCCTCCCCATAGGGTTAGCTCCATCCTCCCCTTGGTGTTATCTCCAGGCTCCTCCCCATGGCTTTAGCTCCATCCTCCTCCTTGTGGAGTTATCTCCAACCTCCTCCCTATGGGATTATCTCCACTCTCCTCCCGTGGATTTATGTCCATCCTCTACATAATTTATCTCCAACCTCCTCCCCATGGCTTTAGCTCCATCCTCCCCATGAGGTTATCTCCATCCTCCTCCCCATGGGGTTATCTCCATCCTCCTCCCCATGGGGTTATCTCCACCCTCCTCCCCATGGCTTTAGCTCCATCCCCCCTTGCAGAAGCCCCCTCCCCATGCACAGGACATACCTCAGGGACTGGGACTGTCCCCTCCGGCTCGATGGCTCTGGGGTACTGGGAGCGCTGGAGCCCGCCTGCCGGCACAGCACCAGGGTCCTGATGGGGACGAAGCGGTAGGGAGGGACGTCCCCCACCCTGGGCGCCGGTGAGGCTGCGGGGTCGGGGCTGCTGGGGGCGGCCGGCGGGGACCCGGCGTAGCACCGGGACCCCCGTGCTTCCCCATCCCCAGGGTCGACGCTGGGTTTGGTGGCCTTCTGGTACGCTCTGTCGAGGCTGGTCTCCCGCCAGGGGCTGGGGGGCTCCAAGGGGGTCCCCAACCCCTCCGCCTGGGTGGGCTCCTCCGGGGACGGGGACCTCCGCGGGGTGCCAGGTGCCGGCAGCCGCATCTCCCCTGCGGGAGAGACAGAGGGTTGGGATGGAGGGGACAGGTGGCGAGGGGGCAGTGTGTCCCCACTCCCCCAGCCCCGCGCCCCGCAGCCCCCTTACCCTCCTCCAGCAGGACGGCATCGGAGAGGGAGCTCTCGTCGGAGGCGCTGAGCTCTGCGGGACCCGGGGCGGGGGGGAACGGGTGAGAACGGTGCCGGTGCCGCCGCCGGCTGCCAAAACTCTCCCACGGCACCCGCCGCCACCCAGCACGTCCCCGGAGGCCTCCGCTCCCCCTTCTCCCACGCCGCTTGTCCCGACACGCTCCGGGACGGTGGCGGTACCGGCCAGGCCGGCTTTGCCGAGCCCTGTGCCGGCGCGGCGGGCAGCTCCCAGCCTGCCCAGGTTGGGCGAGAAGAGGGGTGCGGAGCAGGTTTGGGGGGCACCGGTAGGGATGGAGCCACCGCCACCATGTCCCCGGTCCATGGGGAGGGTGGCGGGGACAGAGTCAAGGTCAAGGCATAGGATGGGGAAAGTGGGGACCCGCTGGAACGGCTGCCACCGGGAAGGGGACATGGCAGCCCGGCCAAATCCTGCCGCCCGTTGGGGTGCACTCGCTGAGGATGGTGGATTGGGGGGGCAGGCATGGGGGTGCAATCACCGGAGATGAAGTTTTGGGGTGCAATCATGGGGGTGCAGTCACTGGGGATGAGGTTTTGGGGCGCACTCATGGGGGTGCAGTCACTGGGGATGAAGTTTTGGGGTGCATTCGTGGAGGGCAGTCATTGGGGATGAAGTTTTGGGGTGCAATCATGGGGGTGCAGTCACTGGGGATGAGGTTTTGGGGTGCATTCGTGGAGGGCAGTCATTGGGGATGAAGTTTTGGGGTGCAATCATGGAGGTGCAGTCACTGGGGATGAGGTTTTGGGGCACACTCATGGGGGTGCAGTCACTGGGAATTAAGTTTTGGGGTGCATTCATGGGGGTTCGTGGGCATTTCGGGGTGCAATCAGCAGGGGTGAAGTTTTGGGGTGCAATCACGGGGTGCAGACAGCAGGGGCGGTGTATGGGGGTGCATGCACTGGGGATGAGGTTTTGGGGTGCAACCACGGGGGTGCAGACAGCAGGGGCGGTGTATGGGGGTGCATGCACTGGGGATGAGGTTTTTGGGGTGCAACCACGGGGGTGCAGACAGCAGGGGCGGTGTATGGGGGTGCATGCACTGGGGATGAGGTTTTGGGGTGCCTGCACATGGGTGAATCAAGGGGGATGAAGTATTGGGGTGCATTCGTGGAGGTGCAAACAGCAGGGGTGAAATATTGGGGTGCAGGCACAGGGATGCACACAGTGAGGATGGTGTTTTGGGGTGCATGCACTGGGGGGGGGGTCACGTTTCAGGGTGCATTCGTGGGGGTGCATTCAACAGGGGTGAAGTATTGGGGTGCGTTCAAGGGGGTGCATCCATCAGGGGGAGTGAATTGGGGTGCTCCCAGTGGGGGTGGGGGGATTGGGATGCGTGCGCGGGGAGAGCGTATTGGGTGATGCACTCCGGGGATGGCGTTTTGGGGTACATCCAGGGGGTGCATTCACCAGGGTTGGAAATTGGGGTGCACTCCCCAGGGATGGCATTTTGGGGTACATCCAGGGGGTGCATTCCCTGGGGATGGTGTATTGGGGTGCATTCAGGGATGTGCATTCACAAGGGCTGGGAGATTGGGGTGCATTCACCAGGGATAGGGAATTGGGGTGCATTCCCCAGGGATGGCATTTTGGGGTGCAGCCAGGGGGTGCATTCACTGGGGATGGGAAACTGGGGTGCATTCAGGGGGGTGCATTCACAAGGGCTGGGAGATTGGGGTGCATTCACCAGGGATAGCATTTTGGGGTGCATCCAGGTGTTGCATTCCCTGGGGATGGGGAATTGGGGTGCATCCATGAGGTGGGGGGGTGCATTCACTAGGGATAGGGAATTGGGATGCATTCCCTGGGGACGGCATTTTGGGGTGCATCCAGGGGTTGCACTCCCTGGGGATGGGAAATTGAGGTGCATCCATGGGGGGGGGGGGGGGGGGGGAATGTGTGCATTCACTGGGAACATAGGATTGGGGTGCACACACCACGGATGGCACGTTGGGGCGCATTCACCGGGGACACCCAATCAAGATCCCCCCATTTCTGTCCGTCCCCCCCCCCCCCTTGACTTCCAGCATCCCCCAAAGGAGCCACCACCAGGTGTTGGGGGGACACACGGTGGGGGCGGGGGGGGGCTCACCCTCGGCGGCGCCGGTTCCAGCGGGGGCAGAGAGGGGCCTCCGGCCGGCCAGGAGCCGGCGCTGGTTGAGGATGTTCTCCAGGTCCTTGAGCTTCTGCTCCTCCAGGAGCGCGGCCGTCTGCCGGCGCTTGCGGAGCCTCTTGCTGATGTTCTCCTCCCGGCAGAGGCGCCGGGCGGCGCGGGCGATCTGCAGCTGCAGCGCCAGGTCCCGCTCCAGGGCGCTCAGAGGGTCCTGGGGACAGAGGGGACGTGCTCGGCACCGCGCCACCACCACCACCCGTCAGCCACCCCGCGGGCTGGTGATGGGTTTGTGTAACGAGGGGGGGAGAGGAATTTCTGCCGTAGGATGGGGATGGGGGCATCAGGGCATGGGATGGTTGGGGATGGGATGGGGTGGGATTGGATGAGATGGGATGGAGAAAGGATAGGATGGGATGGGATGGAGAAGGGATGGGATGGGATGGGATGGGATGGGGTGGGATGGAGAAGGGATGGGATGGGATGGGATGGGATGGGATGGGATGAAGAAAGGATGGGATGGGATGGGATGGGATGGGATGGGATGGGATGGGATGGGATGGGATGGGATGGTACAAAATGGGGCATCTCCAGGTGACCTTGGGCAACCCTCTGGGATGAGATGGGATGGGATGGGATGGAGAAAGGATGGGATGGGATGGGATGGGATGGGATGGGATGGGACGGGATGGGACGGGATGGGATGGGATGGTACAAAATGGGGCATCTCCAGGTGACCTTGGGCAACCCCTGCAGCTCTGGGATGAGATGGGATGGGATGGGATGGAGAAAGGATGGGATGGGATGGGATGGGATGGGATGGGATGGGATGGGATGGGATGGGATGGTACAAAATGGGGCATCTCCAGGTGACACTTGGGCAACCCCTGCAGGTCTGGGATGGGGTGGGATGGGTTGGGGTGGGATGGAGAAAGGATGGGATGGGATGGGATGGGATGGGATGGGATGGGATGGGATGGGATAAGATAGGATGGGAATGGGGTGGGATGGAATGGGGTGGGGTGGAGAAGGGAAGGGATAGAGATGGGATGGGGTGGAGAGGGGTACCCACTGTCTGCCCCCTCAGACCCCCCCCAACCCATTCTCCCCACCCCGGGGACCCCCTCACCGCCCCGTGCAGGACGAGGGTCTCATCCAGCTTGAAGGCAGCACCGATCCTGCGCCGGACCTTGGGGGGCTTCTCACCAGCTTTCAGGGGGTACTCACGGGGCAGCGTCCCTGTCAGCTCCTGGGGGTGGCACAGGGACACTGAGCGGCTGCCGGGGGGGAGTGGGGGTGGGTGGTTGGGGCAGGGTGTCCCCCCCACCGTGCTCACCGCCTCGCGCAGGCAGAGCCGCCGCAGCTCCTGCACGCAGTTCTCCAGCCGGGCCTCCAGCGCCTGCTGCTGCCTGCGCCCTGCCTGCGCCCGCTCCTTCGGGGGGGGCATGGGGCTGTCGGGGCCTGGGGAGGGACAGAGGGATGGATGGGTGGACGCCTGCTGAGATCCAACCCCCCCCTCCCCCCCCCCCCCCCCCCCCCCCCGCACCCCTCCCTGCCTCAGTTTCCCCCAAGCCCAGAGGGGGAGAAAAGCAGCCTTCACCCCCGCCGCACCCCCCCTCCCCGGCAGCACCCATGGGTGCTCCAGCTCCCCCGGGGCAGCCGTGATTTCCCAGCGCGGGGGGGGGGGGGGGGGAGGGAGAACGGACATGGGGAAAGTTTCGCCCTGACTCAGCCATCCCCGAGCAAAACCCGGCTGAGTCAAAGCCGTCTGCCCCCCTGCCCCCCCGCCACACTTGGGTGCCCCCCCCGGAAACCAGGGGAATCCCCTCATTTCCCCAATTCTTTTCCCCCCCCCACGATCTTTTGTGTGTGCCTATGCACCGAAGTGCCCCGTTCTCAGCCTGGGGAGGTGGGGGGGGGGCACGTCTATAAGAGCACCCATGGGAGATGGGGGTACCCCAAAACTTTCTCTCCCTCCCTCTCCCCCCCACCCCAAAAAAAAAAATACTCACCTGAATGCAGCATGATCCCGCTGTCGGTGTCGCTCGCCTCCCCCATGCCGGGCCGGGACCCTACGGGCGACAGCGGGGAGACGCCTTGTCCCCGCGCCACCCCCCGGGGAGCACCCATGGGTGCAGCCCCTCCCGGACCCCCCCCAACCCTCAGCATCACCCCCGTCCTTCTGGGCGGCCGGCTCCGGCGATGGCGGCAGGGCAGGGGAGCCGGGGGTGGGGGGGGGGGAGGAAGGCGAGGCCGTGTTTGCTTTGCCTGCCTTCTTGTAGGTCCTACGATAAACAAAGGTGCGCAAACACGTGCCCGGCAGCTGGGCTGGATGAGACCCATCCCGGGGGCAAAGGTGGTCGGGGTGCGGCTGGAGGCGGGGGGGGGGGGGGGCAAAAGGGGTGTGTGTCGGGGGGGAACCTGGCTCCCGCCCCAGCCGGTTTCGCTGGGCGCCTCTCCCAGTTTGGATTTCTTTTCCGTCTGGGCTGGAGGCGGCTGGTGGGGTGGGGGCGGCTGTGGGAAAGGGGCTCCCCCCAGCACCCCGACACCCCCTCTGCTCTTGGTGGGGAGGGTGGGAGCAGGGAGGGGGGGGGTTGCTGAGCCTGGTTTTCCATTGCTTTCACCCTCCCCCCCCCCCCCCCCCGCCTCAGTTTCCCCCCGGTGGGACGTGGGGTGGGTTTGGGGAAACTGAGGCAGGGCAGGGGGCTTGGGGAGTCAGGGGGGGCCGTGGGGGCGATGCCTTACCTGGGCGCTCGCCGCCGCTGCCGGCTCTGCTGCGCCCGGGACACGGGGACGTGTTGTGACTTGAGGCAGAGGAGGAGGAGGAGGAGGAGCGGGTGAGCAACACCTTCCCGGCCACCACCAGCGCCCGCAACGCCCCACGGCCGCAGCCTCGCCCCACAGCAACAGCGCCGGGGATGGGGCACCGTGATGGGTGGGGTGGGGGCAAAGGGCAGGTGCTGTGGGGCAGGGTGCCATGGGATGGCATGGCATGGGTTGGTGATGGAATGGGATAGGATGGTGATGGGATGGCATGGGATGGGATGGTGATGGCATGGCATGGTTATGGGATGGGATGGCATGGGGATGGCATGGTTATGGGATGGGATGGGATGGGATGGCATGGCATGGCATGGCATGGCATGCAGATGGCATGGGATGGCATGGTTATGGGATAGGATGGGATGGGATAGGATGGGATGGCATGGCATGCAGATGGCATAGGATGGCATGGTTATGGGATAGGATGGGATGGCATGGCATGGCATGATTATGGGATAGGATGGGATGGGATGGGATAGGATGGGATGGGATCGCATGGCATGGTGATGGGATGGCATGGCATGGCATGGCATGGCATGATTATGGGATAGGATGGGATGGGATAGGATGGGAAGGGATGAGATGGAGAAAGGATGGCATGGGATGGGATGGGATAGTGTGGGATGGGATGGCATGGCATGGCATGGCCCAGCATGGCATGATATGGTTTGGTGTGGCATGGTGTGTTGTGGTATTGTATGGTATGACATGGCATGGTGTGGTGTGTTGTGGCGTGGCGTGGTATAGGATCATCACGGAATCATGGAATTGTCAGAGTTAGAAGGGACCCCTAGAGATCATCTAGTCCATGGCATGGCATGGAATGTCCCAGTACAACATGGCACAGTGTGGCATGGCACAGTATGGCACAACATGGTGCAATTTGCCACAGCACGGCGTGGCACTGCCTGGCGCAGCACGGCACAGTGTGACATGGCCCAGCACGGGACAGACTGACACAGCACAGGACAGACTGACACAGCGTGGCACAGTGTGACATGGCCCAGCACGGGACAGACGACTGACACAGCGTGACGCTGCGTGGCACAGCACAGCACGGTGCCGGGTGGAAGCTCCATCCCTGGTGCCACACATCTCCAGGCCATGCACAGTGACACCAGCCCCATCCCTGCCGTGGCCCGTGGCCGGGGACATGCCCCGGGGGCGGCGTCCCCAAAGTGCCGGTGGCTGGCGGGGACCGAGCCGGGCAGGTCGGGAGGATGGCGGTGCTGCCCTGGCACTGCCACCACTGTCCCTCCCTGCCCTGTGTCTGTCCCCAGGCAGGAGAGGACGGTGATGGGCAGAGCCAGGGCTGTGCCAGCCATGGGAACGGCGCGGCCGTGGCCGCTGTTGGGTGTGAGATGAATCATGGCGGCTGGCGCGGGCGAGGTGGCCACATCCTGCGCTGCCGGCACCGGGCAGGTGGTGGAAAGTGTGTCTCAGCCCTGGGGACGGTCCCACCGTCTGCGGGGACAGGGATGGGGACGGGAGGGCAGGGTGCAGGCAGGGGGCAGGTAGGAGAGGTGCAGGCAGGGAGCAGGCAAGGAGCAGGCAGGGAGAAGGCAGGGAGAAGGCAGGAGAGGTGCAAGCAGTGTGCAGGCAGGAAGCAGGCACGGAGGAGGCAAGTTGCAGGCAAGGAGAAGGCAGGGTGTAGGCAGGGAGCAGGCAGAAGAGATGCAGGCAGGGGGCAGGCAGGGAGCAGGCAGGAGAGGAGCAGACAGGAGAGGTGCAGGCAGGGGGCAGGCAGGGTGCGGGCAGGAAGCAGGCAGGGTGCGGGCAGAGAGCAGGCAAGGAGCACCCAGGGAGGAGGCAGGGAGCAGGCAGGATGTGGGCAGGAAGCAGGCAGGGTGCGGGCAGGGAGCAGGCAGGGAGCAGGCAGGGAGCAGGCAGGGAGCAGGCAGGGTGCAAGCAGGGGTACAGCCAGGAGAGGTGCAGGCAGGGAGCAGGCAAGAAGAGCTGCAAGCAGGAGAGTTGCAGGCAGGGTGCAGGCAGGGGAAATGCAGGCAGGGAGCAGGCAGGGTGCAGGCAGGGTGCAGGCAGGAGAGGTGCAGGCAGGGATCAGGTGGGGTGCAGGCAGGGTGCAGGCAGGGGAGATGCAGGCAGGGTGCAAGCAGGGAGCAGGCAGGGTGCAGGCAGGAGAGGTGCAGGCAGGGATCAGGTGGGGTGCAGGCAGGGTGCAGGCAGGGGAGATGCAGGCAGGGGAGATGCAGGCAGGGTGCAAGCAGGGAGCAGGCAGGGTGCAGGCAGGAGAGGTGCAGGCAGGGATCAGGTGGAGTGCAGGCAGGAGAGGTGCAGGCAGGGTGCAGGCAGGGGAGATGCAGGCAGGGTGCAGGCAGGAGAGGTGCAGGCAGGGTGCAGGCAGGAGAGGTGCAGGCAGGGATCAGGCGGGGTGCAGGCAGGGGAGATGCAGGCAGGGAGCAGGCAGGGTGCAGGCAGGAGAGGTGCAGGCAGGGGAGATGCAGGCAGGGAGCAGGCAGGGAGCAGGCAGCAGCGGTGCCCTGCACCTCCACAAACTCCCCAACACTTTCTCTGCCGCCCACGTCCTCCCGATGTCCCCAAGTCCCCGAGTCCCTCTGTGATTTGGGGGGGGGGACACCCCACCTTTCCCACAGCCACCCCTTGCCCAGCAGCACAAGGCGGGGGAGGGCGGGGGGGGGGGAGGGGGGGCAGAAACCCCGGCAGCGCTAAAAAAGGGCAGATTTGCAGAAAAAGAAGGAGGATTTGGAGGAAAAAGGTTTTTTTTTCTCAGCATGTCTCCGCGTCAGGCAGAGCTGGTGGCATCGAGCTTGTCCCCCCCCCCGTCCCTCCCCCGTCCCCCCCACGGGTGGAAAAAACAGCTCAAAGACTAAAATATATCATTAGCGATAAGGGTAAATTTGTATTAATTGGGATTAAAAGCAGGTTCCTGCTCCCGAAGCCGTTCCTTACAAAGAGCAACTCGGGGAGGGAGAGGGGGGGGGCGATGGGGTGGAGGGGTTCGATCCTGGGGGGGCGTCAGCGGGGACAGCGGTGGCACCTGGGGATGCTGGGGTGAAGTGGTGGGGGGGACACTCACCCCGGGGTGGCCCTGCGGGACCCCCGGTGCTTGGTCTGGGTACGGCCACCAAAGGGGAAGCTGGAGTCGGTGGTGGAGGAGGTGACAGCCACACCGGGACCCGTCCCCGGGGCGCGGGGACCGAAGGGACATCGGGGACGGCAGCGTCCGTCCATCAGGGCGTAGACAAGGGGATTGACGCAGCTGTTAACAAAGGCCAGGCAGGTGCTGGCGGCTACCACCCACCTGAGGGCTACCTCCTGCCCCTGGGACAGGGCCAGCGTCCCCTTGGCGAGGAAGAAGAGCAGGACCTTGCAGGCGTTGAGGGGCAACCAGGAGCAGAGGAAGGCTGCCACGATGGTGACGATGGCGCGGTGGGAACGCCGGACGCCCCTGCCCAGCCGGACGTGGCGCTGGAGCTGGCAGTAGATGGAGCAGTAGCAGAAGGAGATGACCCCCAAGGGCAGGAGAAAGGTGAGGAAGACCATGGCCAGGCTGAAGTCCTCTCCATCTTTGTCCCAGCAGTCGTCCCCGTCCAGCCGGCGGTACACCAAGGATGGGGTGCCCAAGAGGAGGGATGCCACCCAGATGATGCTGCAGGTGACATGGACGTGCTTCTGGGAACCCGTCATCTTGGTGTCCAGCACCTTCCTGATGACCAGGTAGCGCTCCACGCTGAGGGCGGTGAGGAAGAGGATGCTGGAGCAGCGGTTGACGGCGATGACGTAGCTGCTCACCTTGCAGAGCCCTTCGCCCAGTGGCCAGCGGTTGCCCCGCGCCCCCGCCACCACCCAGAGGGGCAAGGTGAAGATGAAGACGACATCGGCCACCGCCAGGTTCAGCACGAAGGTGTCCACCATCCTCTTGCCCCGCCTCTTCTTGGCCATCAGCACGATGACGAAGAGGTTCCCCGCGAGGCCGAGGAGGAAGATGAAGGAGTAGAGGACGGGGATGAAGACGGTGGTGAAGAAGACCTCCCACCCGGAGAAGACCTCCCCATTCCCCGTCACGTTGGCCACCGGTGGGTAATCGTAGTCGGCGGAGCCGGCGAGCTCCTCGGGTGCCATGGGGGTGGCCCGGTGCCCTCCCTGGTGGCCAGGGCGGTGCTGGCGGTTGGGTTGTTGATCTGAGTTTTGCTCAAAAACAGCGTCTCACACTTCCTTTCCAACGGGGCAAGGGCTGCGGGGTGGAAGGGGCAGGAGGGGAAGCGCGTTTAATTTTGGAAACAGAAAAATAAAAACACGCCGAGAAGAAAGAAACCCCCAAAAAAGGAGCGGGGAGAGGAAGAACCAGGGGGTGGAGGAAGGCTCCGTGCCACCAGGTGATGGCTGAAGGCCTTGGGTGAACACCAACCTGCCTCTGGGCTGGTGGGACCGGCACCGAACCGAGCCACCGGCCACCAGCCCGCCCTGACGCCCTCCCACCGTGGCCACCCTCCGTCCCCAACCCAAGCCAATGCCACCCCGTCCCCGTCCCCGTCACATTTATATCAAGGAAACCAGATGAAAAACCTTTATTTTCTTAGATTTTTGGTGGTTGTTTCCAGCCAGAGCAGGTGCAGGTCGGGGTGAGACTGTTGCCCGCCACATTCCCACGCCGCCCCCGGCGCTGCCTCGTCTCTGCCAGCTCATTCCAACACCGGGCACGTTGGTTCTCACCGCCTTGGGGACACCGAGGTGGCAGTACCCGCCACCACCCCCGACCACGAGCTCTCCCAGAATGACAGCGCCGGTGCCAGCACCGGGATGTGCCGGGGGCCCCGGCTCCTGCTCACGTCTGCCGGGCGCCCGGCTCCACCAGCTTCATCTTCCTCAGGCTGTCCCTCACCAGCAGGAACTCAGGGCGAGGGGCTGGGTCCGGCCCCGCTGCCACCTCCCGCTCGTGCTGTGGTGGGTGGGGACCAGGAGGGGCGGCCATGGGTCCCGGTGCAGGCTCCCTCAGCTCTCCCCACGACCCAGCCATCTCCTGACCAGCGTGTCCCCACTGTCTCCACAACCCAGCCATCACCTGACCAGGGTGTCCCATCAACCCAGGCACCATCAACTGTCCCCATGGCCTGACCATTTCCTGGCCAGGTGGCCCATCAACCAGGGTGCCACCAACTGTCCCCAAGGCCTGACCATTTCCTGGCCAGGTGGCCCATCAACCAGGGTGCCACCAACTGTCCCCAAGGCCTGACCATTTCCTGGCCTGGGTGGCCCATCAACCCACGCTCCATCAGCCATCCTCACGTCCTGGACATCTCCTGACTTGGCTGTCCCATCAAACAAGGCTCCATCAGTCATTCCCATGGCCCAGCCATCTCTTGACCTGGGTGTCCCATCAACCCACTCTCCATCAGCTGTTCCCATGACCTGGCTGCCCTTGACCATCTCTTGACCCATGCCTCCAACACAGCCTCCCTCGGCGACCCACCAAATCCAACCTCCCCTGGCCGTTCCTCAACCCAACTGTCCCAACAGCCTGGCCATGACCCAGCTGCCCCCATGACCTGGGCCATCTCTTGACCTGGGTGTCCCATCAATCCAGTCTCCATCAGCTGTCCCCATGACCTGGCCATCCTTGACCATCCCTTGACCCATTCCTCCAACACAGCCTCCCTCGGCCACCCCCTCCAAGTCCAGTCTCCCCTGGCCGTTCCTCAACCCAACCGTCCCAACACCCAGCTGCGCCCATGACCTGGCCTCTCCCAATTGTCCCCATGGTGAGACCTCCCTTAACCACTCCCCAAATCTGTGGGCAACATGGAATGGATGGGGGCTGAAGAGGTTGGGTGGACGGATGGAGGGATGGGAGGATGGATGATGGATGGATGGATGGATGGAGGGATGGATGGAGGGAGGGAGGGATGGATGGATGGATGGAGGAAGGAAGGGAGGGAGGGATGATGGATGGATGGATGAAGGGAGGGAGGGATAGATGGGAGAATGGATGGATGGATGGATGGATGGATGGATGGATGGATGGAAGGGTGGATGGAAGGGTGGATGGACATATGGATGGATGGAGAATGGTGAGCTGAAGGCAGGAGGGTTGGGATGGATGGAGGGATGGAGGGCTGGGACAGACAGACGGGGGACAGAGGGATGGCACAGACCTCCTCAAGCCTCTGGTGGCGTTTCCTCAGCTGCTGCTCCAGATCGGAGGGGGGTCCCTGCAGCTCCTCCCTCAGCTGCCTCAGCCGCCGGCTCTCTAGAACTCGCGGGAGCTCGGGCCTGTGGCGGGGCAGGAGACCCCTGCAGGGACAGACACACAGACTTTAACAGGGCCACTCCCACCTGGCCACCCAGCTGGGAACCACACTGTCCCCACGCCCTGGGTCCCATCCCCGGTCACCTGCTGTGGCTGAAGAGCAGCTCCCGGTGCATCTCCCGGTGGCTCCGGGACTCACGGATTGGGTTTGGCACCTTCTTGGGCTGGATGAGGCCCTCGTGGCCATCGGTGGCCATGTCCAGGGAGAGGACATCACTCCTGTCACCCTCTGGAGGGGTAGCGGGGGTCACCATGGGATAAGGTCACTGGGGGATGGGGTCACCAGGGGCATGGGGTCATCAGAGGATGGGGTCATCAGAGGTGTGGGGTCACCATGGGATGGGGTCACCAGGCGTATGGGTCACCATGGGGTGGGGTCACCATGGGATGGGGTCACCAGGGGCATGGGTCACCATGGGATGGGGTCACCATGGGATGGGGTCACCAAGGGCATGGGGTCACCAGGGACATGGGATCACTATGGGCTGAGGTCACCAGGACAGCTGTGGTCACCAGTGGGAAAGGGTCACCAGGGGACAGGGTCATTGAGGTATGGGGTGACCGTGAGGGATGGGACAACCTGGGATAGGGTCACCAGGGGATGAGGTGACCCTGCCCAGCTCCCTCTCCAGAGCCACATGCCAGCACAGGGTGAGATCCCAGACACCAGCCCCGATGTCCCCCAGCCCCAGGGGTCCCCACATGCTGTCCCCCAGCACCTGGTGCCCTCCAGGATCCCTGTGCCCAAGTGTCCCTGTCCCTACCCCCAGGCCACCCTATGGTCCCCATGTCCTCCCATCACCCCTTGGGGTCCCCGTCATCCCTTGAGGCCCTCATTATCCCTGAGGTCCCCACCACCCATTGAGTGCCCATCACCCTTGGGGTCCCCGTTGTCCCTGGGGTCCCCATCACCCCTGGAGTGTCCATCATGCCTCAGGGTCCCCATTACCCCTTGGGGTCCCCGTTGCCTCCAGGGTCCCCATTGTGCCTGGTGCCCTCATTGCCCTGCAGGTCCCCATCACCCTTGGGGGCTCCACTTCCCCCCAGGTCCCCATCACCCCCCAGGTCCCCATCACCCCGAGGTCCCCATCACCCTTGGGGTCTCCATCGCTCCCCAGGTCCCCATCACCCCCCATGTCCCCATCACCCTTGGGGTCCCCATCGCTCCCCAGGTCCCCACCACCCCCAGGTCCCCATCACCCTTGGGGTCTCCATCGCTTCCCAGGTCCCCATCACCCCCCATGTCCCCATCACCCTTGGGGTCCCCATCGCTCCCCAGGTCCCCACCACCCCCAGGTCCCCATCACCCTTGGAGTCCCCATCGCTCCCCAGGTCCCCACCACCCCCAGGTCCCCATCACCCTTGGGGTCCCCATTTCCCCTGGTCCCACAGCCCCGTGCCCCAGTGCCAGCAGCACCCACCTGGCACCGCGCTGCTCCTCAGGGCTTTGTTGTCACCCTGGGAAAGGCAAAGAGCGGGGTCAGACAGGGGACACTCAGCTGGTCCCTGGCTCCAGGTCCTCCCCAGTTGCCAGGTCCCTGCTTGTCACCCCCATCTCCCCCAGCACAGGAGGGGGCACAGCCATGGGTTCTCCGGGGTTGGACATCCTCTGTCCCTCCACAGCTGTCACCCACGGGGATGGCGTCACACCCCCCTGCCCCCAGTGTCCCTCCCCCCTGGGGGCAAGGGAGGGAGAGGAGAACGGATGTTTTCACGTTAACTCTGGAACCTAAGGATGGCGAGGGGTCCCCAGGCTGAATGCCAGGGGTGGCAATGGGGACAGCCAGACATTTGCCCTGGGGACAACTGAGGGTGGCCCCTGTTTTCCCCTCCCAGCCCCCAGCCCAGGGCTCGGGGTTGTCCCTGTCCCCCGGGGAGCCCCATTATCCCCTCCCACCCCCCAGCTCAGGGCTCAGGGCTGTCCCCATCCCCCGGGGGTGTCCTAGCCAGCTGCCACCACTCACCCTCTTGCTCTGTGCCATCCCCATGTCCCCGATGCTGGCGGTCCTTGTCCCCCTGCCCTGGGGGGGGCCAGGGACGCAGGGACACGGGCCGGGTGCCAGCTCCCCCGGGCCCGGCTGGTGGCCCCGTGTGCTCCCCCCGGTGACGGTGACAGTGGCCTCGCTCCTATCAGCAAAAGCCATTAAGCCCCGGGATTAGCCCTGATGAGCCCGGGGTGGGGGTGTGTGACACGTGTCCTGCGCGGGGCTGGTGGCACTGAGCCCGCTGCTGGGGACACTGGTCCCACTGGGGGCACTGGTGTGACTGGTCCCACTGGAGGCACGGGTCCCACTGGGGGCACTGGGATCTGCTGGGGGCACTGGGATCTGCTGAGGGTACTGGTCCCACTGGGGGCAATGGGTGCACTGGGGGGCACTGGGTCTCCTGTATTATGGGGGTTATTGGGGGCACTGGGGGTTACTGGGGAAACTGGGTTGGGGACTGGGTGCACTGGGGATTATCGGGGGCGGGTTGGGTGTTACTGGGTGCACTGGAGGCATTTGGGAGATGGGGCCTAGGGGGACTGGGAGGTACGTGGAGTTACTGGGGGACTGGGGATTACTGGAGGGACTGGGGTACTGGGGGCACTGGGGAATACTGGGGGACCCTGGATTACTGGGGGGGTCTGGTGGGTACTTGGGAAGCTGAGATGGGGACTGGGTGCTCTGGGGGGTTACTGGGAGGACTGGGAGTTACTGGTGGACCGAGTGCACTGGGGGGTTATTGGGAGGGTTGGGGGTTTGGTTACTGGGAGGACTGGGTGCATTGGGGGGTTACTGGGAGGACTGGGGGTTACTGGGAGGACTGGGGGTCACTGAAGGACTGGATGCTCTGGGGGGTTACTGGGGGGACTGGGGGTCACTGGGGGCTGGGATGGGGACTGGATGCACTGGTGAGCTACTGGGAGGACTAGGGGTTACTGGGGGATTGGGTGTTCTGGGGGGTTACGGGGAGGACTGGTGGTTAGCGGGGTCTGGGTGCACTGGGGCTGGTGGGGCGAGTACTGGGCGATACTGGTGTTGCCCTCCTCCCCCGATAGGCACTCGATTGAGGCTGTCTGCTCCCGCTGGCAGGCTCGATTTCCCCGCCTGGCGCCATCGGCACTCGGCTGGCCGCACCTGGCGCCATCGGCACTCGGCTGGCTGCGCCTGCGGCTTCCGGTGTCGCGTTGGCGGTGGTGGCGGAAGAGGCCCCGCGCGTGCGCAGCGGCGGCGGCCCGGGGAGCTCCGGGCGGGG
>NW_027414747.1:0-9725 GCF_964106895.1 Numenius arquata
CATGGATGTGCTCCCCACCCCCCCACATCCGGGTCCCAGCCCCATAGATGTGGGTCCCACCCCCCACATCCGGGTCCCAGCCCCATAGATGTGGGTCCCCAGCCCCATAGATGTGGGTCCCACCCCCCACATCCGGGTCCCAGCCCCATAGATGTGGGTCCCTGCCCCCATATGTGGGTCCCTGCCCCATGGATGTGGGTCCCACTCCCCATATCCGGGTCCCTGCCCCATGGATGTGGGTTCCAGCCCCATAGATGTGGGTCCCACCCCCCCGTATCTGGGTCCCCAGCCCCCATATGTGGGTCCCAGCCCCCTAAGTGTGGGTCCCTGCCCCATAGATGTGGGTCCCAGCGCCCTATATATAGGTCCCAAGCCGCCCGTATGTGGGTCCCAGCCCCCCAAGTGGGGGTCCCTGCCCCTGTATCCAGGTCCCAGCCCCCCAAGTGTGGGTCCCCGCCCCATAGATGTGGGTCTCGCACCCCCGTATCTGGGTCCCAGCCCCATGGATGTGGGTCCCAGCCCCCATATGTGGGTCCCAGCCCCATAGATGTGGGTCCCACCCCCCCGTATCTGGGTCTCACCCCCCATATGTGGGTCCCAGCCCCCTAAGTGTGGGCCCCCAGCCCCCATATGTGGGTCCCAGCCCATAGATGTGGGCCCCATCCCCCATATCCGGGTCCCCACCCCAGATATGTGGGTCCCAGCCCCCCGTATCTGGGTCCCAGCCCCCATATGTGGGTCCCAGCCCCATGGCTGTGGGTCCCACTCCCCATATCCGGGTCCCCACCCCCCATATGTGGGTCCCAGCCCCCCAAGTGGGGGTCCCTGCCCCCTGTATCCAGGTCCCAGCCCCCCAAGTGTGGGTCCCCGCCCCATAGATGTGGGGTCCCACCCCCCCGTATCTGGGGTCCCAGTTCCCATATCCGGGTCCCAGCCCCCATATGTGGGTCACCCAGCCCCATAGATGTGGGTCCCAGCCCCCCATATCTGGGTCTCACACCCCATATGTGGGTCCCAGCCCCCTAAGTGTGGGCCCCAGCCCCCATATCCCGGGTCCCCACCCCCCATATGTGGGCCCCACCCCCCATATATGGGTCCCAGCCCCATAGATGTGGGTCCCACCCCCCCATATCTGGGTCTCGCACCCCATATGTGGGTCCCAGCCCCCTAAGTGTGGGTCCCGCCCCCCCCCCAGCCCCCACCCCCCCGAGGAGGAGCCGTCTCAGACGCTGCCGGGACCCCCCCCCCGGGGCCCCTCCCCCACCCTGGGCCCCTCCCCCCCGGGGGGGCAGGAGGAGGTGAGGGGGGGGGAGGGGCGGGGGGAGGGTGGGGGGGGGCAATTGGGGGGGGGGGCAAATAACGGGGGGGGTGGGGGGAGGGGGGGCAAATATGGGGGGGGCAAATATGGGGGGGAGGGTTGGGGGGGCAAAATGGGGGGGGCAATTGGGGCGGGGGGGCAAATAAGGGGGGGGTGGGGGGAGGGGGGGCAAATATGGGGGGAGGGGGGAGAATTGGGGGGGGCAAAATGGGGGGGGCAAATAAGGGGGGGAGGGGGGGCAAATATGGGGGGAGGGGGGAGAATTGGGGGGAGGGGGGGAAATGGGGGGGGCAAATAACAGGGGGGTGGGGGAGGGGGGGGCAAATATGGGGGGGCAAATAATGGGGGGGGGGAGGGGGGGCAATTGGGGGGGGGAGGGGCAATTCCGGGGGTGGGGGAGGGGCACTAACGGGGGTCTCTCCCCCTCCCCCCCCCCCTCCCCCCCCCCAGGTCTCCCCGGAGCTCGTGGAGGAGCTGAAGGTGCCCATTTTTGGGGGGGGGAGGGGTAAAAGGGGAGGGGGGAGCCCCCCCCCCTGCCCCATAGATCTGTGGGTCCAGCCCCATAGATGTGGGTCCTGCCCCATAGATGTGGGTCCTGCCCCATAGATGGGAGTCCCCTCGGATGCCTGGGTCCCTTTTGGGGGGGAGTTGGGGGGGGATTTCAGGGGGTTATGGGGCAGGATGTGGGTCCCAGAGGCCCGGGGTCCCCCCTCCTGCCCCATAGATCTGTGGGTCCAGCCCCATAGATGTGGGTCCTGCCCCATAGATTTGGGTCCCCCGGATGCCTGGATCCCTTTTGGGGGGAGTTGGGGGGGGATTCAGGGGGTTATGGGGCAGGATGTGGGTCCCGGAGACCTGGGTTCCCCCCCCTGCCCCATAGGTCTGTGGGTCCAGCCCCATAGATGTGGGTCCTGCCCCATAGATGGGGGTCCCCCCAAATGCCTGGGTCCCTTTTGGGGGGAGTTGGGGGGGGCTTCAGGGGGTTATGGGGCAGGATGTGGGTCCCGGAGGCCCGGGTTCCCCCCCCTGCCCCATAGATCTGTGGGTCCTGCCCCATAGATGTGGGTCCTGCCCCATAGATGGGGGTCCCCCCAGATACCTGGGTCCCTTTTGGGGGGGAGTTGGGGGGGGATTTCAGGGGGTTATGGGGCAGGATGTGGGTCCCGGAGGCCTGGGTCCCCCCTCCTGCCCCATAGATCTGTGGGTCCAGCCCCATAGATGTGGGTCCTGCCCCATAGATTTGGGTCCCCCCGATGCCTGGGTCCCTTTTGGGGGGAGTTGGGGGGGGTTTCAGGGGGTTATGGGGCAGGATGTGGGTCCCGGAGGCCCGGGTTCCCCCCCCCTGCCCCATAGATCTGTGGGTCCAGCCCCATAGATGTGGGTCCTGCCCCATAGATGTGGGTCGTGCCCCATAGATGGGAGTCCCCCCGGATGCCTGGGTCCCTTTTGGG
This sequence comes from Numenius arquata, assembly GCF_964106895.1. Classification (NCBI taxonomy): domain Eukaryota; kingdom Metazoa; phylum Chordata; class Aves; order Charadriiformes; family Scolopacidae; genus Numenius; species Numenius arquata. The sequence continues at coordinate 2,770 of NW_027414747.1, forward strand.
GGGATTCGGGGGGAGTTGGGGGGGGATTTCAGGGGGTTATGGGGCAGGATGTGGGTCCCAGAGGCCCGGGTTCCCCCTCCTGCCCCATAGATCTGTGGGTCCAGCCCCATAGATGTGGGTCCTGCCCCATAGATTTGGGTCCTGCCCCATAGATGGGAGTCCCCCCGGATGCCTGGGTCCCTTTTGGGGGGATTTGGGGGCAGTTGGGGGGGGGTTTCAGGGGGGTTATGGGGCAGGATGTGGGTCCCGGAGGCCTGGGTTCCCCTCCCTGCCCCATAGATCTGTGGGTCCAGCCCCATAGATGTGGGTCCTGCCCCATAGATTTGGGTCCCCCGGATGCCTGGATCCCTTTTGGGGGGGAGTTGGGGGGGGGATTTCAGGGGGTTATGGGGCAGGATGTGGGTCCCGGAGGCCCGGGTTCCCCCCCCCGCCCCATAGATCTGTGGGTCCAGCCCCATAGATGTGGGTCCTGCCCCATAGATGTGGGTCGTGCCCCATAGATTTGGGTCCCCCCAGATGCCTGGGTCCCTTCTGGGGGGAGTTGGGGGGGGGTTTCAGGGGGTTATGGGGCAGGATGTGGGTCCCGGAGGCCCGGGTTCCCCCCTCCTGCCCCATAGATCTGTGGGTCCAGCCCCATAGATGTGGGTCCTGCCCCATAGATTTGGGTCCCCCCAGATGCCTGGGTCCCTTTTGGGGGGGAGTTGGGGGGGGTTTCAGGGGGTTATGGGGCAGGATGTGGGTCCCGGAGGCCCGGGGTCCCCCCCCGCCCCATAGATCTGTGGGTCCAGCCCCATAGATCTGGGTCCTGCCCCATAGATGTGGGTCCTGCCCCATAGATTTGGGTCCCCCCAGATGCCTGGGTCCCTTTTGGATTTGGGGGGGGATTTCAGGGGGGTTATGGGGCAGGATGTGGGTCCCGGAGGCCCGGGTTCCCCCTCCTGCCCCATAGATCTGTGGGTCCAGCCCCATAGATGAGGGTCCCACCCCATAGATGGGGGTCCCCCCGGATGTCTGGGTCCCTTTTGGGGGGATTCGGGGGGATTTGGGGGGGATTCAGGGGGTTATGGGGCAGGATGTGGGTCCCGGAGGCCTGGGTCCCCCCTCCTGCCCCATAGATCTGTGGGTCCAGCCCCATAGATTTGGGTCCTGCCCCATAGATTTGGGTCCCCCGGATGCCTGGATCCCTTTTGGGGGGAGTTGGGGGGGGATTCAGGGGGTTATGGGGCAGGATGTGGGTCCCGGAGGCCCGGGTTCCCCCCCCCTGCCCCATAGATCTGTGGGTCCAGCCCCATAGATGTGGGTCCTGCCCCATAGATGTGGGTCCTGCCCCATAGATGGGAGTCCCCTCGGATGCCTGGGTCCCTTTTGGGGGGGAGTTGGGGGGGGATTTCAGGGGGTTATGGGGCAGGATGTGGGTCCCAGAGGCCCGGGGTCCCCCCTCCTGCCCCATAGATCTGTGGGTCCAGCCCCATAGATGTGGGTCCTGCCCCATAGATTTGGGTCCCCCGGATGCCTGGATCCCTTTTGGGGGGAGTTGGGGGGGGATTCAGGGGGTTATGGGGCAGGATGTGGGTCCCGGAGGCCTGGGTTCCCCTCCCTGCCCCATAGATCTGTGGGTCCAGCCCCATAGATGTGGGTCCTGCCCCATAGATTTGGGTCCCCCCAGATACCTGGGTCCCTTTTGGGGGGATTCGGGGAGAGTTGGGGGGGGATTTCAGGGGGTTATGGGGCAGGATGTGGGTCCCGGAGACCTGGGTTCCCCCCCCTGCCCCATAGGTCTGTGGGTCCAGCCCCATAGATGTGGGTCCTGCCCCATAGATGTGGGTCCCCCCGGATGCCTGGGTCCCTTTTGGGGGGGAGTTGGGGGGGGTTTCAGGGGGTTATGGGGCAGGATGTGGGTCCCGGAGGCCTGGGTCCCCCCCCCTGCCCCATAGATCTGTGGGTCCAGCCCCATAGATGTGGGTCCTGCCCCATAGATTCGGGTCCCCCGGATGCCTGGGTCCCTTTTGGGGGGGAGTTGGGGGGGGATTTCAGGGGGTTATGGGGCAGGATGTGGGTCCCGGAGGCCCGGGTTCCCCCCTGCCCCATAGATCTGTGGGTCCAGCCCCATAGATGTGGGTCCTGCCCCATAGATTTGGGTCCCCCGGATGCCTGGATCCCTTTTGGGGGGAGTTAGGGGGGGTTTCAGGGGGTTATGGGGCAGGATGTGGGTCCCGGAGGCCCGGGTCCCCCCCCCGCCCCATAGATCTGTGGGTCCAGCCCCATAGATGTGGGTCCTGCCCCATAGATGTGGGTCCTGCCCCATAGATGGGAGTCCCCTCGGATGCCTGGGTCCCTTTTGGGGGGGAGTTGGGGGGGGATTTCAGGGGGTTATGGGGCAGGATGTGGGTCCCAGAGGCCCGGGGTCCCCCCTCCTGCCCCATAGATCTGTGGGTCCAGCCCCATAGATGTGGGTCCTGCCCCATAGATTTGGGTCCCCCGGATGCCTGGATCCCTTTTGGGGGGAGTTGGGGGGGGATTCAGGGGGTTATGGGGCAGGATGTGGGTCCCGGAGGCCTGGGTTCCCCTCCCTGCCCCATAGATCTGTGGGTCCAGCCCCATAGATGTGGGTCCTGCCCCATAGATTTGGGTCCCCCCAGATACCTGGGTCCCTTTTGGGGGGATTCGGGGAGAGTTGGGGGGGGATTTCAGGGGGTTATGGGGCAGGATGTGGGTCCCGGAGACCTGGGTTCCCCCCCCTGCCCCATAGGTCTGTGGGTCCAGCCCCATAGATGTGGGTCCTGCCCCATAGATGTGGGTCCCCCCGGATGCCTGGGTCCCTTTTGGGGGGGAGTTGGGGGGGGTTTCAGGGGGTTATGGGGCAGGATGTGGGTCCCGGAGGCCTGGGTCCCCCCCCCTGCCCCATAGATCTGTGGGTCCAGCCCCATAGATGTGGGTCCTGCCCCATAGATTCGGGTCCCCCGGATGCCTGGGTCCCTTTTGGGGGGGAGTTGGGGGGGGATTTCAGGGGGTTATGGGGCAGGATGTGGGTCCCGGAGGCCCGGGTTCCCCCCTGCCCCATAGATCTGTGGGTCCAGCCCCATAGATGTGGGTCCTGCCCCATAGATTTGGGTCCCCCAGATACCTGGGTCCCTTTTGGGGGGATTCGGGGGCAGTTGGGGGGGGGTTTCAGGGGGTTATGGGGCAGGATGTGGGTCCCGGAGGCCCGGGTTCCCCCCCTGCCCCATAGATCTGTGGGTCCAGCCCCATAGATGTGGGTCGTGCCCCATAGATTTGGGTCCCCCCGGATGCCTGGGGCCCTTTTGGGGGGATTTGGGGGGGAGTTGGGGGGGGGTTTCAGGGGGTTATGGGGCAGGATGTGGGTCCCGGAGGCCCGGGTCCCCCCCCCTGCCCCATAGATCTGTGGGTCCAGCCCCATAGATGTGGGTCCTGCCCATAGATGTGGGTCCCCCCGGATGCCTGGGTCCCTTTTGGATTTGGGGGGGGGGGGGTTCAGGGGGTTATGGGGCAGGATGTGGGTCCCGGAGGCCTGGGTTCCCCTCCCTGCCCCATAGATCTGTGGGTCCAGCCCCATAGATGTGGGTCCTGCCCCATAGATGGGAGTCCCCCGCATGCCTGGGTCCCTTTTGGGGGGATTCGGGGGCAGTTGGGGGGGGATTCAGGGGGTTATGGGGCAGGATGTGGGTCCCAGAGGCCCGGGTTCCCCCCCTGCCCCATAGATCTGTGGGTCCAGCCCCATAGATGTGGGTCCTGCCCCATAGATTTGGGTCCCCCCAGATACCTGGGTCCCTTTTGGGGGGATTCGGGGAGAGTTGGGGGGGGATTTCAGGGGGTTATGGGGCAGGATGTGGGTCCCGGAGGCCCGGGTTCCCCCCCCTGCCCCATAGATCTGTGGGTCCAGCCCCATAGATGTGGGTCCTGCCCATAGATGTGGGTCCCCCCGGATGCCTGGGTCCCTTTTGGATTTGGGGGGGGGGGTTCAGGGGGTTATGGGGCAGGATGTGGGTCCCGGAGGCCTGGGTTCCCCTCCCTGCCCCATAGATCTGTGGGTCCAGCCCCATAGATGTGGGTCCTGCCCCATAGATGGGAGTCCCCCGCATGCCTGGGTCCCTTTTGGGGGGATTCGGGGGGAGTTGGGGGGGGATTTCAGGGGGTTATGGGGCAGGATGTGGGTCCCAGAGGCCCGGGTTCCCCCTCCTGCCCCATAGATCTGTGGGTCCAGCCCCATAGATGTGGGTCCTGCCCCATAGATGTGGGTCCTGCCCATAGATGTGGGTCCCCCCGGATGCCTGGGTCCCTTTTGGATTTGGGGGGGGGGGTTCAGGGGGTTATGGGGCAGGATGTGGGTCCCGGAGGCCTGGGTTCCCCTCCCTGCCCCATAGATCTGTGGGTCCAGCCCCATAGATGTGGGTCCTGCCCCATAGATTTGGGTCCTGCCCCATAGATGGGGGTCCCCCCGGATGCCTGGGTCCCTTTTGGATTTGGGGGGGGGTTTCAGGGGGTTATGGGGCAGGATGTGGGTCCCGGAGGCCCGGGTTCCCCCTCCTGCCCCATAGATCTGTGGGTCCAGCCCCATAGATGTGGGTCCTGCCCCACAGCTGGAGCTGGTGGCCGCCGTTTGTTCCTCCCTGGTGCCCGGGGCCAATTTTGGGGGGAGCCGCGACCCACTGCGAGAGCGGGTTATGGGGCTGGGAACCCGCCTGGCCCCACTGGCCCCAGAGTTCCTCCTGCAGGTGAGTCCCCCCGCCCCATAGATGTGGGGCTGGCCCCATAGATGGGGGGGGTCCCGACCCCTATATGTGGGTCCCGACCCCTATACGTGGGTCCCAGCCCCCCAATATGTGGGTCTCAGCCTCCTAAATGTGGCTCCCAGCACCCTATGTGTGGGTCCCTGCCCCATAGATGTGCGTTCCTGCCCCATAGATGTGGGTCCCCACTCCCTATATATGGCTCCTGCTCCCCATATCTGGGTCCCGCCCCCCATATGTGGGTCCCACCCCTCTATAACTGGGTCCCAGCCCCACATATGTGGGTCCCAACCCCCTATAAGCGGGTTCCAGCCCCATAGATGTGGGTCCCAGCCCCCTATATCTGGGTTCCACCCCCTATATGTGGGTCCCACCCACCATATGTGGGTCCCAGCCCCATAGATGTGGGTCCCAGCCCCCCATATGTGGGTCCCAGCCCCCTATATCTGGGTTCCACCCCCTATATGTGGGTCCTGCCCCCCCATATGTGGGTCCCACCCCCCATATGTGGGACCCAGCCCCCTATAAGTGGATCCCAGCCCCATAGATGTGGGTCCCCACCCCCCATATGTGGCTCCCAGCCCCCTATAAGTGGGTCCCAGCCCCATAGATGTGGGTCCCAGCCCCATAGATGTGGGTCCCACCCCCCCATATGTGCCTCCCAGCCCCCTATAAGCGGGTTCCAGCCCCATAGATGTGGGTCCCAGCCCCTATAAGTGGGTCCCAGCCCCATAGATATAGGTCCCAGCGCCCCATATCTGGCTCCCACCCCCCATATGTGGGTCCCAGCCCCATAGATGTGGGTCCCACCCCCCCCATATGTGCCTCCCAGCCCCTATAAGTGGGTCCCAGCCCCATAGATATAGGTCCCAGCCCCCATATCTGGCTCCTGCCCCCCCCCATATGTGGGTCCCAGCCCCCCAAGTGTGGGTCACTGCCCCACAGGTGGCCCTCTTCGCCCGCCCGGGCCCTGGGGCTCCGCGCCGTGGGGGTGTTTCCTGGGGGCGCTGGCGGCCTCCCTGCCCCACTGCCGGCCCCACATCCGCCGTTACCTGGGGGCCATCGTCCGCCTGCCCCGCGACTGGACCGACGTCCCCCGCTACTACCAGGTGGTCCCAGCCCCATAGATGTGGGTCTCAGCCCCATAGATGTGGGTCCCGCCCCCTAAGTGTGGGTCCACGCCCCCCCTATATGTGGGTCCCAGCCCCGTATCTTGTCTCTCTCAGCGCCCCAGATGTGGGTCTTGCCCCACATATATGGGTCCAGCCCCCCCCATACGTGGGTCTCACCCCCTATATGTGGGTCCCAGCCCCATAGATGGGGGTCCCCACCCCATATATAGACGTCCCAGCCCCATATATAGAGGTCCCAGCCCCATACATATACGTCCTGCCCCATAGATGTGTGGGTCCCAGTCCGTATATGTGGGTCCCTGCCCCTATATATGGGTCTCAGCTCCACATATGTGGGTCCCAGCCCCACAGATGTGGGTCCCCACCCCCGATATGTGGGTCCCAACCCCAATTCTATGGGTCTCACCCCCTATATATGGGTCGCAGCCCCATAGATGTGGGTCCCCGCCCCATATATAGAGTTCCCAGCCCCATATATACACGTCCTGCCCCATAAATGTGTGGGTCCCAGTCCACATATGTGGGTCCTGCCCCACATATGTGGGTCCCACCCCCTATATATGGGCCCCAGCCTCCCATATGTGGGTCCCAGCCCCATAGATGTGGGTCCCAGCCCCAATTCTATGGTTCTCACCCCATAGATGTGGCTCCCCACCCCCTATATGTGGGTCCCAGCCCCATATATATGGGTCCCAGCCCCATAAATGTGGGTCCAGCCCCACACATCAGCCCCAGCCCCACAGATACGGATCCCCTCCCGAACTCCAGGGCCCCTACTTGTGGGGCAGGGCTTGGGGGGGGGGGGGGGGGGGGGCGGAGAATTCCTACTTGGGGGGCAGGGGGTTATGGGGCGGTGGGGGGGGGGTGTCCCCTCACCGCCCCTCCCCCCTCCCCCCCCAGAGCATTGTGGGGCAGCCGGGGGTCCTGGCGCCCCTCCCCCGCGCCCTCCGGGACGCTCTGACCCACACCTTCACCCACTTCGACCCACATCAGGTGGCCAAGTACCGGGGGAGGCCCGGAAAGGTGGGTCCTGCCCCATAGATGTGGGTCCCGCCCTCCGTATGTGGGTCCCACC
>NW_027414748.1:0-9475 GCF_964106895.1 Numenius arquata
GGTTTTTTGGGGGGGGGTTTCGGGGGGGGTCTTGGGGGGGTCCTGGGGTGGGGTGAGGGGGGTTTTTGGGGTGGTCCCGGGGGGGTGAGAGGGGTTTGGGGGGACCAGGGGGGGTCAGGGGGGTTTTGGGGGGTCTGGGGGGGTCTGGGGGGGTTTTGTGGGGGTGAGGGGGGTTTGGGGGGGTTTTGTGGGGGTTTGGGGGGTCCCGGGGGGGTCAGGGGGGGTCCTAGGGTCAGGGGGGGTCCCGGGGGGGTTTGGGGGGGTCCCGGGGGGGGTGAGTTACCGAGACACTCGAGGAGACTCTCCAGGATGTACCAGGCCTTGGCGGGGGGGCCCCCGGCACCGCCCCCCCCCAGAGCCCCCAGCGCCGCCGGCAGCGCCTCCTCCGCCAGCGCCCCCGCCTCCGGCTGCCACCAGTACGCACCAGTAAGGACCAGTACGGCCCAGGAGAACCTAGCCCCCCCCCCAGTACGGCCCCACACGCCTCCCAGTACGGCCCAGTAGAGCTTAGCGCCTCCCAGTACGGCCCCACGCCCCTCCCAGTACAGCCCCACACCCCTCCCAGTACAGCCCAGTAAACCTTAGCCCCTCCCAGTACGGCCCCGCACCCCTCCCAGTATGGCCCAGTAGAGCTTAGCGCCTCCCAGTACAGCCACGCACCCCTCCCAGTATGGCCCAGTAGAGCTTAACACCTGCCAGTACGGCCCCACACCCCTCCCAGTATGGCCCAGTAAACCTTAGCCCCTCCCAGTACGGCCCCACACCTCTCCAGTATGGCCCAGTAGAGCTTAGCCCCTCCCAGTACGGCCCCACACCCCTCCCAGTATGGCCCAGTAGAGCTTAGCCCCTCCCAGTACGGCCCCACACCCCTCCCAGTACGGCCCCACACCCCTCCCAGTATGGCCCAGTAGAGCTTAGCGCCTCCCAGTACGGCCCCACGCCCCTCCCAGTATGGCCCAGTAGAGCTTAGCGCCTCCCAGTAAGGCCCCACACCCCTCCCAGTATGGCCCAGTGGAGCTTAGCGCCTCCCAGTACGGCCCCACACCCCTCCCAGTACGGCCCAGTAGAGCTTAGGCCCTCCCAGTACGGCCCCACACCTCTCCCAGTATGGCCCAGTAGAGCTTAGCCCCTCCCAGTACGGCCCCACATCCCTCCCAGTACGGCCCAGTAGAGCTTAGCCCCTCCCAGTAAGGCCCCACACCCCTCCCAGTATGGCCCAGTAGAGCTTAGCGCCTCCCAGTACGGCCGCAAACCCCTCCCAGTACGGCCCAGTAGAGCTTAGCGCCTCCCAGTACGGCCCCACACCCCTCCCAGTACGGCCCAGTAGAGCTTAGCGCCTCCCAGTACGGCCCCACATCCCTCCCAGTATGGCCCAGTAGAGCTTAGCCCTCCCAGTAAGGCCCCACACCCCTCCCAGTACGGCCCAGTAGAGCTTAGCCCCTCCCAGTACGGCCCCACACCCCTCCCAGTACGGCCCAGTAGAGCTCAGCGCCCCCCAGTACGGCCCCACACCCCTCCCAGTACGGCCCAGTAGAGCTTAGCGCCTCCCAGTACGGCCCCACACCCCTCCCAGTACGGCCCAGTAGAGCTTAGCCCCTCCCAGTACGGCCCCACACCCCTCCCAGTACGGCCCAGTAGAGCTTAGCCCCTCCCAGTACGGCCCCACACCCCTCCCAGTACGGCCCAGTAGAGCTTAGCCCCTCCCAGTACGGCCCCACACCCCTCCCAGTATGGCCCAGTAGAGCTTAGCCCCTCCCAGTACGGCCCCACACCCCTCCCAGTATGGCCCAGTAGAGCTTATCGCCTCCCAGTACGGCCCCACACCCCTCCCAGTATGGCCCAGTAGAGCTTAGGCCCTCCCAGTACGGCCCCACACCTCTCCCAGTATGGCCCAGTAGAGCTTAGCGCCACCCAGTACGGCCCCGCACCCCTCCCAGTACGGCCCAGTAGAGCTTAGCCCCTCCCAGTACGGCCCCACATCCCTCCCAGTATGGCCCAGTAGAGCTTAGCCCCTCCCAGTAAGGCCCCACACCCCTCCCAGTATGGCCCAGTAGAGCTTAGCGCCTCCCAGTACGGCCGCAAACCCCTCCCAGTACGGCCCAGTAGAGCTTAGCCCCTCCCAGTACGGCCCCACACCCCTCCCAGTACGGCCCAGTAGAGCTTAGCCCCTCCAGTACGGCCCCACACCCCTCCCAGTACGGCCCAGTAGAGCTCAGCGCCTCCCAGTACGGCCCCACACCCCTCCCAGTACGGCCCCACACCCCTCCCAGTATGGCCCAGTAGAGCTTAGCCCATCCCAGTACGGCCCCACACCCCTCCCAGTATGGCCCAGTAGAGCTTAGCCCCTCCCAGTACGGCCCCACACCCCTCCCAGTATGGCCCAGTAGAGCTTAGCCCCGCCCAGTACGGCCCCACACCCCTCCCAGTATGGCCCAGTAGAGCTTAGCCCCTCCCAGTACGGCCTCACACCCCTCCCAGTATGGCCCAGTAGAGCTTAGCCCCTCCCAGTACGGCCCCACACCCCTCCCAGTATGGCCCCAAACCCCTCCCAGTATGGCCCAGTAGAGCTTAGCCCCTCCCAGTATGGCCGCAAACCCCTCCCAGTACGGCCCAGTAGAGCTTAGCGCCTCCCAGTACGGCCCCACACCCCTCCCAGTATGGCCCAGTAGAGCTTAGCCCCTCCCAGTACGGCCCTACACCCCTCCCAGTATGGCCCAGTAGAGCTTAGCCCCTCCCAGTACGGCCCGACACCCCTCCCAGTATGGCCCAGTAAACCTTAGCCCCTCCCAGTACGGCCCCACACCCCTCCCAGTATGGCCCAGTAGAGCTTAGCCCCTCCCAGTACGGCCCCACACCCCTCCCAGTATGGCCCAGTAGAGCTTAGCCCCTCCCAGTACGGCCCCACACCCCTCCCAGTATGGCCCAGTAGAGCTTATCGCCTCCCAGTACGGCCCCACACCCCTCCCAGTATGGCCCAGTAGAGCTTAGGCCCTCCCAGTACGGCCCCACACCTCTCCCAGTATGGCCCAGTAGAGCTTAGCGCCTCCCAGTACGGCCCCACATCCCTCCCAGTATGGCCCAGTAGAGCTTAGCCCCTCCCAGTAAGGCCCCACACCCCTCCCAGTATGGCCCAGTAGAGCTTAGCGCCTCCCAGTACGGCCGCAAACCCCTCCCAGTACGGCCCAGTAGAGCTTAGCCCCTCCCAGTACGGCCCCACACCCCTCCCAGTATGGCCCAGTGGAGCTTAGCGCCTCCCAGTACGGCCCCACACCCCTCCCAGTATGGCCCAGTAGAGCTTAGGCCCTCCCAGTACGGCCCCACACCTCTCCCAGTATGGCCCAGTAGAGCTTAGCGCCTCCCAGTACGGCCCCACATCCCTCCCAGTACGGCCCAGTAGAGCTTAGCGCCTCCCAGTAAGGCCCCACACCCCTCCCAGTACGGCCCAGTAGAGCTTAGCGCCTCCCAGTACGGCCCCACACCCCTCCCAGTACGGCCCAGTAGAGCTTAGCGCCTCCCAGTACGGCCCCGCACCCCTCCCAGTACGGCCCAGTAGAGCTTAGCGCCTCCCAGTACGGCCCCGCACCCCTCCCAGTACGGCCCAGTAGAGCTTAGCGCCTCCCAGTACGGCCCCGCACCCCTCCCAGTACGGCCCAGTAGAGCTTAGCGCCTCCCAGTACGGCCCCGCACCCCTCCCAGTACGGCCCAGTAGAGCTTAGCGCCTCCCAGTACGGCCCCGCACCCCTCCCAGTACGGCCCAGTAGAGCTTAGCGCCTCCCAGTACGGCCCCGCACCCCTCCCAGTACGGCCCAGTAGAGCTTAGCGCCTCCCAGTACGGCCCCGCACCCCTCCCAGTACGGCCCAGTAGAGCTTAGCGCCTCCCAGTACGGCCCCGCACCCCTCCCAGTACGGCCCAGTAGAGCTTAGCGCCTCCCAGTACGGCCCCACATCCCTCCCAGTACGGCCCAGTAGAGCTTAGCGCCTCCCAGTAAGGCCCCACACCCCTCCCAGTATGGCCCAGTAGAGCTTAGCGCCTCCCAGTACGGCCGCAAACCCCTCCCAGTACGGCCCAGTAGAGCTTAGCGCCTCCCAGTACGGCCCCACACCCCTCCCAGTACGGCCCAGTAGAGCTTAGCGCCTCCCAGTACGGCCCCGCACCCCTCCCAGTACGGCCCAGTAGAGCTTAGCGCCTCCCAGTACGGCCCCGCACCCCTCCCAGTACGGCCCAGTAGAGCTTAGCGCCTCCCAGTACGGCCCCGCACCCCTCCCAGTACGGCCCAGTAGAGCTTAGCGCCTCCCAGTACGGCCCCGCACCCCTCCCAGTACGGCCCAGTAGAGCTTAGCGCCTCCCAGTACGGCCCCGCACCCCTCCCAGTACGGCCCAGTAGAGCTTAGCGCCTCCCAGTACGGCCCCGCACCCCTCCCAGTACGGCCCAGTAGAGCTTAGCGCCTCCCAGTACGGCCCCGCACCCCTCCCAGTACGGCCCAGTAGAGCTTAGCCCCTCCCAGTACGGCCCCGCACCCCTCCCAGTACGGCCCAGTAGAGCTTAGCCCCTCCCAGTACGGACCCGCACCCCTCCCAGTACGGCCCAGTAGAGCTTAGCGCCTCCCAGTACGGCCCAGTAGAGCTTAGCCCCTCCCAGTACGGCCCCGCACCCCTCCCAGTACGGCCCAGTAGAGCTTAGCCCCTCCCAGTACGGCCCCGCACCCCTCCCAGTACGGCCCAGTAGAGCTTAGCGCCTCCCAGTACGGCCCAGTAGAGCTTAGCCCCTCCCAGTACGGCCCCGCACCCCTCCCAGTACGGCCCAGTAGAGCTTAGCGCCTCCCAGTACGGCCCCGCACCCCTCCCAGTACGGCCCAGTAGAGCTTAGCCCCTCCCAGTACGGCCCCGCACCCCTCCCAGTACGTCCCAGTAGAGCTTAGCCCCTCCCAGTACGGCCCCGCACCCCTCCCAGTACGGCCCAGTAGAGCTTAGCGCCTCCCAGTACGGCCCCGCACCCCTCCCAGTACGGCCCAGTAGAGCTTAGCCCCTCCCAGTACGGCCCCGCACCCCTCCCAGTACGGCCCAGTAGAGCTTAGCGCCTCCCAGTACGGCCCCGCACCCCTCCCAGTACGGCCCAGTAGACCTTAGCGCCTCCCAGTACGGCCCCGCACCCCTCCCAGTACGGCCCAGTAGAGCTTAGCGCCTCCCAGTACGGACCCGCACCCCTCCCAGTACGGCCCAGTAGAGCTTAGCGCCTCCCAGTACGGCCCCGCACCCCTCCCAGTACGGCCCAGTAGAGCTTAGCGCCTCCCAGTACGGCCCCGCACCCCTCCCAGTACGGCCCAGTAGAGCTTAGCCCCTCCCAGTACGGCCCCGCACCCCTCCCAGTACGGCCCAGTAGAGCTTAGCCCCTCCCAGTACGGCCCCGCACCCCTCCCAGTACGGCCCAGTAGAGCTTAGCGCCTCCCAGTACGGCCCCGCACCCCTCCCAGTACGGCCCAGTAGAGCTTAGCGCCTCCCAGTACGGCCCCGCACCCCTCCCAGTACGGCCCAGTAGAGCTTAGCCCCTCCCAGTACAGCCCCACACCCCTCCCAGTACAGCCCCACACCCCTCCCAGTACGGCCCAGTAGAGCTTAGCGCCTCCCAGTACGGCCCCGCACCCCTCCCAGTACGGCCCAGTAGAGCTTAGCGCCTCCCAGTACGGCCCCGCACCCCTCCCAGTACGGCCCAGTAGAGCTTAGCGCCTCCCAGTACGGCCCCGCACCCCTCCCAGTACGGCCCAGTAGACCTTAGCGCCTCCCAGTACGGCCCCGCACCCCTCCCAGTACGGCCCAGTAGAGCTTAGCGCCTCCCAGTACGGCCCCGCACCCCTCCCAGTACGGCCCAGTAGAGCTTAGCCCCTCCCAGTACGGCCCCGCACCCCTCCCAGTACGGCCCAGTAGAGCTTAACGCCTCCCAGTACGGCCCCGCACCCCTCCCAGTACGGCCCAGTAGAGCTTAGCGCCTCCCAGTACGGCCCCGCACCCCTCCCAGTACGGCCCAGTAGAGCTTAGCCCCTCCCAGTACGGCCCAGTAGAGCTTAGCCCCTCCCAGTACGGCCCCACACCCCTCCCAGTACGGCCCAGTAGAGCTTAGCGCCTCCCAGTACGGCCCCACACCCCTCCCAGTACGGCCCAGTAGAGCTTAGCGCCTCCCAGTACGGCCCCGCACCCCTCCCAGTACGGCCCAGTAGAGCTTAGCGCCTCCCAGTACGGCCCCGCACCCCTCCCAGTACGGCCCAGTGGAGCTTAGCCCCTCCCAGTACGGCCCCGCACCCCTCCCAGTACGGCCCAGTGGAGCTTAGCCCCTCCCAGTACGGCCCCGCACCCCTCCCAGTACGGCCCAGTGGAGCTTAGCGCCTCCCAGTACGGCCCCGCACCCCTCCCAGTACGGCCCAGTGGAGCTTAGCGCCTCCCAGTACGGCCCCGCACCCCTCCCAGTACGGCCCAGTAGAGCTTAGCCCCTCCCAGTACGGCCCCGCACCCCTCCCAGTACGGCCCAGTAGAGCTTAGCCCCTCCCAGTACGGCCCCGCACCCCTCCCAGTACGGCCCAGTAGAGCTTAGCCCCTCCCAGTACGGCCCCGCACCCCTCCCAGTACGGCCCAGTAGAGCTTAGCCCCTCCCAGTACGGCCCCGCACCCCTCCCAGTACGGCCCAGTAGAGCTTAGCCCCTCCCAGTACGGCCCCGCACCCCTCCCAGTATGGCCCAGTAGAGCTTAGCCCCTCCCAGTACGGCCCAGTAGAGCTTAGCCCCTCCCAGTACGGCCCCACACCCCTCCCAGTACGGCCCAGTAGAGCTTAGCCCCTCCCAGTACGGCCCAGTAGAGCTTAGCGCCTCCCAGTACGGCCCCGCACCCCTCCCAGTACGGCCCAGTAGAGCTTAGCCCCTCCCAGTACGGCCCCGCACCCCTCCCAGTACGGCCCAGTAGAGCTTAGCGCCTCCCAGTACGGCCCCGCACCCCTCCCAGTACGGCCCAGTAGAGCTTAGCGCCTCCCAGTACGGCCCCACACCCCTCCCAGTACGGCCCAGTAGAGCTTAGCGCCTCCCAGTACGGCCCCGCACCCCTCCCAGTACGGCCCAGTAGAGCTTAGCGCCTCCCAGTACGGCCCCGCACCCCTCCCAGTACGGCCCAGTAGAGCTTAGCGCCTCCCAGTACGGCCCCGCACCCCTCCCAGTACGGCCCAGTAGAGCTTAGCCCCTCCCAGTACGGCCCCGCACCCCTCCCAGTACGGCCCAGTAGAGCTTAACGCCTCCCAGTACGGCCCCGCACCCCTCCCAGTATGGCCCAGTAAACCTTAGCCCCTCCCAGTACGGCCCCGCACCCCTCCCAGTATGGCCCAGTAGAGCTTAGCGCCTCCCAGTACGGCCCCACACCCCTCCCAGTATGGCCCAGTAGAGCTTAGCCCCGCCCAGTACGGCCCCACACCCCTCCCAGTATGGCCCAGTAGAGCTTAGCCCCTCCCAGTACGGTCCCACGCCCCTCCCAGTATAGCCCAGTAGAGCTTAGCCCCTCCCAGTACGGCCCCACATCCCTCCCAGTATGGCCCAGTAGAGCTTAACCCATCCCAGTATAGGTACAAAGCCGTCCCGCCCAATACAATTCAGAGTCTCCCAGTATAACACTGTTTCTTCCCAGTATAGCCCAGGACTCTCCCAGTGCTCCCAGTACAGCCCACTACCCTCCCAGCAAAGCCCCCAGCCCCTCCCAGTCCATCCCAGTACTCCCAGTACAGACTACTACCCCCCCAGCAAAGCCCCCAGTCCCCCTCAAGCCCATCCCAGTCCCTCCCAGTGCGTCCCAGTGCTCCCAGTACAGACCACTACACTCCCTGCAAAGCCCCCAGCCCCTCCCAGCCCCTCCCAGTCCATCCCAGTCCCTCCCAGTACCCCCCCAGCAAAGCCCTCAGACCCCCCCAGCCCCTCCCAGTCCATCCCAGTCCCTCCCAGTGCATCCCAGTACCCCCCCAGCAAAGCCCCCAGACCCTCCCAGCCCCTCCCAGTCCATCCCAGTCCCTCCCAGTCCATCCCAGTACCCCCCCCAGCAAAGCCCCCAGACCCTCCCAGCCCCTCCCAGTCCATCCCAGTCCCTCCCAGTCCATCCCAGTACCCCCCCAGCAAAGCCCCCAGTCCCTCCCAGCCCCTCCCAGTCCATCCCAGTACCCCCCCAGCAAAGCCCCCAGCCCCTCCCAGCCCCTCCCAGTCCATCCCAGTCCCTCCCAGTCCATCCCAGTACCCCCCCAGCAAAGCCCCCAGACCCTCCCAGTCCCTCCCAGTCCATCCCAGTACCCCCCCAGCCCCTCCCAGTCTATCCCAGTCCCTCCCAGTCCATCCCAGTACCCCCCCAGCAAAGCCCCCAGACCCTCCCAGTCCATCCCAGTCCCTCCCAGTCCATCCCAGTACCCTCCCAGCAAAGCCCCCAGACCGTCCCAATCCCTCCCAGTCCCTCCCAGTACCCCCCCAGCAAAGTCCCAGCCCCTCCCAGTCCATCCCAGTCCCTCCCAGTCCATCCCAGTACCCCCCCAGCCCCTCCCAGTCCATCCCAGTCCCTCCCAGTACCTGCAGGCAGTCGTTGAGGCTGCGCAGGGCGAAGGCGGCCGCCCCCCGCACCGAGGGGTCGGGGTCCCGCAGCCCCCCCCGCAGCGCCCCCAGCGCCGGCCCCAGGTACCTGAAACCCCGGGAAATCACCCCAAAAACGGCACAGCCCCCCCCCCCCAAAAAACCCCAAAGCCCCCCCCCAAAAACCCCGAGTGCCCCCCCCCCCAATCCTCCCGAACCCCAAAATCCCCTTAAACCCCCCAAAACCCTTCCAACCCCCCCAAAATCCCCTCAGACCCCCCCAAACCCCCCCAAAATCTCCTCAAACCCCCCAAAACCCCCCCAAAAATCCCCTCGAACCCCCCAAAACCCTTCCAACCCCCCCAAAAATCCCCTCAAACCCCCCCAAAATCCCAACCCCCCCAAAAATCCTCTCAAACCCCCCAAAACCCCCCCAAAATCCCCTCAAACCCCCCAAAATCCCCTTAAAACCCCCCCAAATCTGCTTAAACCCCCCCAAAATCCCCTCAAACCCCCCCAAAATGCCCTCGAACCCCCCCAAAACCCTTCCAACCCCCCTAAAGCCCCCCCAAAATCCCCTCAAACCCCCCCAAAATCCCCTTGAACCCCCCCAAACCCTTCCAGCCCCCCCCCAAATCCCCTCGAACCCCCCCAAAACCCTTCAACCCCCCCCAAAATCCCCTCAACCCCCCCCCAAACCCTTCCAACCCCCCCCAAATTCCCTCGAACCCCCCCAAAACCCTTCCAAGCCCCCCCCGGAATCCCCTCGAACCCTCCCAAAAACCCCCAAACCCCCCCAAAATCTCTTCAAACCCCCCCAAACCCTTCCAGCCCCCCCAAAATCCCCTCGAACCCCCTCCAAAACCCTTCCAGCCCCCCCAAATCCCCCCAACCCCCC
>NW_027414749.1:0-51057 GCF_964106895.1 Numenius arquata
CGTAGATTTCCGTAGGGGCCTGTAGGGTTGTGTAAGTGCCCGCAGGGGTTGGTAGGAGCTTGTAGGGTGCCATATGTTTCCGGAGGGTTGTGTAGGGTTCCGTAGGGGCCTGTGGTGTTCCCTAGGGGCCTGTAGAGTCTCGTACAGTTCCGTAGGGTCCTGTAGGTTTCCATAAGCGCCCGCAGAGGTCTGAAGGGGCCCGTACTGTTCCGTAAGGATCCATAGGGTTCCGTAGAGCTTCGTAGGTTCCCTAGAGGCCTCTGGAGTACCGCAGGAGCCAGGAGTGTTCCGTAGGGTCCTCTAGGGTTGAGTAAGTGCCCGCAGGAGTCTGTAGGAATCCGTGGGATTCTGTAAGGTTCTGGAGGGTTCTGCAGGGTTCCGTAGGGGCCCGTAGAGTTCCGTAGTGGCTGGTAAAGTTCCCTAGGGCCCTGTACCGTTCCGTAACTGCCTGCAAGGGTCTTTAGGCTTCCGTAGGGGCTGGTAGGGTTCCATAAAGTTCCGTGGGTTCCTGCAGAGTTCTGCAAGTGCCCACAAGGGCCTGTAGGGGCCCACAGTGTTTCTGCCAGGTTCCGTAGAGTTCCGTAGGGACCATATTTTTCTGTAGTGGCTGGTAGTATTCTGTAGGGGTCTGTAGGGTTCCGTAGGCGCCTGCAGTGTTCTGTAGGAGCCCATAGGGTTTTAGTGAGGTTCCGTTGTGTTGCTAAGGGTCTTGTAGAGTGCTGTCGGGTCCTGGAGTATTCTGTAGGGTTCCAGAGGGCCTCGTAGGGTTCCATCGAAATCTATAGGGTTCCCTAGGGGCCCATAGAGTCCCGTAGATTTCCGTAGGGACCTGTAGGGTTGTGTAAGTGCCCGCAGAAGTCTGTAGGAGTCTGTGGGATTCTGTAAGGTTCCAGAGGGTTCTGCAGGGTTCCGTAGGGACCCGTAGAGTTCCGTAGTGGCTGGTAAAGTTCCGTAGGGCCCTGTGGGGTTCTGTATGGACCTGTAGGGTTCCGTAGGGGCCTGCAGGGTTCCGTAAGTGCCCGCAGGTGTCTGTAGGGTTCCGTAGGGGTCTGTAGGGTTCCGTAGGCACCTGTAGTGTTCTGTAGGAGCCCATAGGGTTTTAGTGAGGTTCCGTTGTGTTGCTAAGGGTCTTGTAGAGTGCTGTCGGGTCCTGGAGTATTCTGTAGGGTTCCAGAGGGGCTGGTAGGGTTCCGTCGAAATCTGAAGGGTTCCCTAGGGGCCCGTAGAGTCCCGTAGATTTCCGTAGGGGCCTGTAGGGTTGTGTAAGTGCCCGCAGGGGTTGGTAGGAGCTTGTAGGGTGCCATATGTTTCCGGAGGGTTGTGTAGGGTTCCGTAGGGGCCTGTGGTGTTCCCTAGGGGCCTGTAGAGTCTCGTACAGTTCCGTAGGGTCCTGTAGGTTTCCATAAGCGCCCGCAGAGGTCTGAAGGGGCCCGTACTGTTCCGTAAGGATCCATAGGGTTCCGTAGAGCTTCGTAGGTTCCCTAGAGGCCTCTGGAGTACTGCAGGAGCCAGGAGTGTTCCGTAGGGTCCTCTAGGGTTGAGTAAGTGCCCGCAGGAGTCTGTAGGAATCCGTGGGATTCTGTAAGGTTCTGGAGGGTTCTGCAGGGTTCCGTAGGGGCCCGTAGAGTTCCGTAGTGGCTGGTAAAGTTCCCTAGGGCCCTGTACCGTTCCGTAACTGCCTGCAAGGGTCTTTAGGCTTCCGTAGGGGCTGGTAGGGTTCCATAAAGTTCCGTGGGTTCCTGCAGAGTTCTGCAAGTGCCCACAAGGGCCTGTAGGGGCCCACAGTGTTTCTGCCAGGTTCCGTAGAGTTCCGTAGGGACCATATTTTTCTGTAGTGGCTGGTAGTATTCTGTAGGGGTCTGTAGGGTTCCGTAGGCGCCTGCAGTGTTCTGTAGGAGCCCATAGGGTTTTAGTGAGGTTCCGTTGTGTTGCTAAGGGTCTTGTAGAGTGCTGTCGGGTCCTGGAGTATTCTGTAGGGTTCCAGAGGGCCTCGTAGGGTTCCATCGAAATCTATAGGGTTCCCTAGGGGCCCATAGAGTCCCGTAGATTTCCGTAGGGACCTGTAGGGTTGTGTAAGTGCCCGCAGAAGTCTGTAGGAGTCTGTGGGATTCTGTAAGGTTCCAGAGGGTTCTGCAGGGTTCCGTAGGGACCCGTAGAGTTCCGTAGTGGCTGGTAAAGTTCCGTAGGGCCCTGTGGGGTTCTGTATGGACCTGTAGGGTTCCGTAGGGGCCTGCAGGGTTCCGTAAGTGCCCGCAGGTGTCTGTAGGGTTCCGTAGGGGTCTGTAGGGTTCCGTAGGCACCTGTAGTGTTCTGTAGGAGCCCATAGGGTTTTAGTGAGGTTCCGTTGTGTTGCTAAGGGTCTTGTAGAGTGCTGTCGGGTCCTGGAGTATTCTGTAGGGTTCCAGAGGGGCTGGTAGGGTTCCGTCGAAATCTGAAGGGTTCCCTAGGGGCCCGTAGAGTCCCGTAGATTTCCGTAGGGGCCTGTAGGGTTGTGTAAGTGCCCGCAGGGGTTGGTAGGAGCTTGTAGGGTGCCATATGTTTCCGGAGGGTTGTGTAGGGTTCCGTAGGGGCCTGTGGTGTTCCCTAGGGGCCTGTAGAGTCTCGTACAGTTCCGTAGGGTCCTGTAGGTTTCCATAAGCGCCCGCAGAGGTCTGAAGGGGCCCGTACTGTTCCGTAAGGATCCATAGGGTTCCGTAGAGCTTCGTAGGTTCCCTAGAGGCCTCTGGAGTACCGCAGGAGCCAGCAGTGTTCCGTAGGGTCCTCTAGGGTTGAGTAAGTGCCCGCAGGAGTCTGTAGGAATCCGTGGGATTCTCTAAGGTTCTGGAGGGTTCTGCAGGGTTCCGTAGGGGCCCGTAGAGTTCCGTAGTGGCTGGTAAAGTTCCCTAGGGCCCTGTACCGTTCCGTAACTGCCTGCAAGGGTCTTTAGGCTTCCGTAGGGGCTGGTAGGGTTCCATAAAGTTCCGTGGGTTCCTGCAGAGTTCTGCAAGTGCCCACAAGGGCCTGTAGGGGCCCACAGTGTTTCTGCCAGGTTCCGTAGAGTTCCGTAGGGGCCATATTTTTCTGTAGTGGCTGGTAGTATTCTGTAGGGGTCTGTAGGGTTCCGTAGGCGCCTGCAGTGTTCTGTAGGAGCCCATAGGGTTTTAGTGAGGTTCCGTTGTGTTGCTAAGGGTCTTGTAGAGTGCTGTCGGGTCCTGGAGTATTCTGTAGGGTTCCAGAGGGCCTCGTAGGGTTCCATCGAAATCTATAGGGTTCCCTAGGGGCCCATAGAGTCCCGTAGATTTCCGTAGGGACCTGTAGGGTTGTGTAAGTGCCCGCAGAAGTCTGTAGGAGTCTGTGGGATTCTGTAAGGTTCCAGAGGGTTCTGCAGGGTTCCGTAGGCACCCGTAGAGTTCCGTAGTGGCTGGTAAAGTTCCGTAGGGCCCTGTGGGGTTCTGTATGGACCTGTAGGGTTCCGTAGGGGCCTGCAGGGTTCCGTAAGTGCCCGCAGGTGTCTGTAGGGTTCCGTAGGGGTCTGTAGGGTTCCGTACGCACCTGTAGTGTTCTGTAGGAGCCCATAGGGTTTTAGTGAGGTTCCGTTGTGTTGCTAAGGGTCTTGTAGAGTGCTGTCGGGTCCTGGAGTATTCTGTAGGGTTCCAGAGGGGCTGGTAGGGTTCCGTCGAAATCTGAAGGGTTCCCTAGGGGCCCGTAGAGTCCCGTAGATTTCCGTAGGGGCCTGTAGGGTTGTGTAAGTGCCCACAGGGGTTGGTAGGAGCTTGTAGGGTGCCATATGTTTCCGGAGGGTTGTGTAGGGTTCCGTAGGGGCCTGTGGTGTTCCCTAGGGGCCTGTAGAGTCTCGTACAGTTCCGTAGGGTCCTGTAGGTTTCCATAAGCGCCCGCAGAGGTCTGAAGGGGCCCGTACTGTTCCGTAAGGATCCATAGGGTTCCGTAGAGCTTCGTAGGTTCCCTAGAGGCCTCTGGAGTACCGCAGGAGCCAGCAGTGTTCCGTAGGGTCCTCTAGGGTTGAGTAAGTGCCCGCAGGAGTCTGTAGGAATCCGTGGGATTCTGTAAGGTTCTGGAGGGTTCTGCAGGGTTCCGTAGGGGCCCGTAGAGTTCCGTAGTGGCTGGTAAAGTTCCCTAGGGCCCTGTACCGTTCTGTAACTGCCTGCAAGGGTCTTTAGGCTTCCGTAGGGGCTGGTAGGGTTCCATAAAGTTCCGTGGGTTCCTGCAGAGTTCTGCAAGTGCCCACAAGGGCCTGTAGGGGCCCACAGTGTTTCTGCCAGGTTCCGTAGAGTTCCGTAGGGACCATATTTTTCTGTAGTGGCTGGTAGTATTCTGTAGGGGTCTGTAGGGTTCCGTAGGCGCCTGCAGTGTTCTGTAGGAGCCCATAGGGTTTTAGTGAGGTTCCGTTGTGTTGCTAAGGGTCTTGTAGAGTGCTGTCGGGTCCTGGAGTATTCTGTAGGGTTCCAGAGGGCCTCGTAGGGTTCCATCGAAATCTATAGGGTTCCCTAGGGGCCCATAGAGTCCCGTAGATTTCCGTAGGGACCTGTAGGGTTGTGTAAGTGCCCGCAGAAGTCTGTAGGAGTCTGTGGGATTCTGTAAGGTTCCAGAGGGTTCTGCAGGGTTCCGTAGGCACCCGTAGAGTTCCGTAGTGGCTGGTAAAGTTCCGTAGGGCCCTGTGGGGTTCTGTATGGACCTGTAGGGTTCCGTAGGGGCCTGCAGGGTTCCGTAAGTGCCCGCAGGTGTCTGTAGGGTTCCGTAGGGGTCTGTAGGGTTCCGTACGCACCTGTAGTGTTCTGTAGGAGCCCATAGGGTTTTAGTGAGGTTCCGTTGTGTTGCTAAGGGTCTTGTAGAGTGCTGTCGGGTCCTGGAGTATTCTGTAGGGTTCCAGAGGGGCTGGTAGGGTTCCGTCGAAATCTGAAGGGTTCCCTAGGGGCCCGTAGAGTCCCGTAGATTTCCGTAGGGGCCTGTAGGGTTGTGTAAGTGCCCGCAGGGGTTGGTAGGAGCTTGTAGGGTGCCATATGTTTCCGGAGGGTTGTGTAGGGTTCCGTAGGGGCCTGTGGTGTTCCCTAGGGGCCTGTAGAGTCTCGTACAGTTCCGTAGGGTCCTGTAGGTTTCCATAAGCGCCCGCAGAGGTCTGAAGGGGCCCGTACTGTTCCGTAAGGATCCATAGGGTTCCGTAGAGCTTCGTAGGTTCCCTAGAGGCCTCTGGAGTACCGCAGGAGCCAGGAGTGTTCCGTAGGGTCCTCTAGGGTTGAGTAAGTGCCCGCAGGAGTCTGTAGGAATCCGTGGGATTCTCTAAGGTTCTGGAGGGTTCTGCAGGGTTCCGTAGGGGCCCGTAGAGTTCCGTAGTGGCTGGTAAAGTTCCCTAGGGCCCTGTACCGTTCCGTAACTGCCTGCAAGGGTCTTTAGGCTTCCGTAGGGGCTGGTAGGGTTCCATAAAGTTCCGTGGGTTCCTGCAGAGTTCTGCAAGTGCCCGCAAGGGCCTGTAGGGGCCCACAGTGTTTCTGCCAGGTTCCGTAGAGTTCCGTAGGGGCCATATTTTTCTGTAGTGGCTGGTAGTATTCTGTAGGGGTCTGTAGGGTTCCGTAGGCGCCTGCAGTGTTCTGTAGGAGCCCATAGGGTTTTAGTGAGGTTCCGTTGTGTTGCTAAGGGTCTTGTAGAGTGCTGTCGGGTCCTGGAGTATTCTGTAGGGTTCCAGAGGGCCTCGTAGGGTTCCATCGAAATCTATAGGGTTCCCTAGGGGCCCATAGAGTCCCGTAGATTTCCGTAGGGACCTGTAGGGTTGTGTAAGTGCCCGCAGAAGTCTGTAGGAGTCTGTGGGATTCTGTAAGGTTCCGGAGGGTTCTGCGGGGTTCCGTAGGGACCCGTAGAGTTCCGTAGTGGCTGGTAAAGTTCCGTAGGGCCCTGTGGGGTTCTGTATGGACCTGTAGGGTTCCGTAGGGGCCTGCAGGGTTCTGTAAGTGCCCGCAGGTGTCTGTAGGGTTCCGTAGGGGTCTGTAGGGTTCCGTAGGCACCTGCAGTGTTCTGTAGGAGCCCATAGGGTTTTAGTGAGGTTCCGTTGTGTTGCTAAGGGTCTTGTAGAGTGCTGTCGGGTCCTGGAGTATTCTGTAGGGTTCCAGAGGGGCTGGTAGGGTTCCGTCGAAATCTGAAGGGTTCCCTAGGGGCCCGTAGAGTCCCGTAGATTTCCGTAGGGGCCTGTAGGGTTGTGTAAGTGCCCACAGGGGTTGGTAGGAGCTTGTAGGGTGCCATATGTTTCCGGAGGGTTGTGTAGGGTTCCGTAGGGGCCTGTGGTGTTCCCTAGGGGCCTGTAGAGTCTCGTACAGTTCCGTAGGGTCCTGTAGGTTTCCATAAGCGCCCGCAGAGGTCTGAAGGGGCCCGTACTGTTCCGTAAGGATCCATAGGGTTCCGTAGAGCTTCGTAGGTTCCCTAGAGGCCTCTGGAGTACCGCAGGAGCCAGCAGTGTTCCGTAGGGTCCTCTAGGGTTGAGTAAGTGCCCGCAGGAGTCTGTAGGAATCCGTGGGATTCTGTAAGGTTCTGGAGGGTTCTGCAGGGTTCCGTAGGGGCCCGTAGAGTTCCGTAGTGGCTGGTAAAGTTCCCTAGGGCCCTGTACCGTTCCGTAACTGCCTGCAAGGGTCTTTAGGCTTCCGTAGGGGCTGGTAGGGTTCCATAAAGTTCCGTGGGTTCCTGCAGAGTTCTGCAAGTGCCCACAAGGGCCTGTAGGGGCCCACAGTGTTTCTGCCAGGTTCCGTAGAGTTCCGTAGGGGCCATATTTTTCTGTAGTGGCTGGTAGTATTCTGTAGGGGTCTGTAGGGTTCCGTAGGCGCCTGCAGTGTTCTGTAGGAGCCCATAGGGTTTTAGTGAGGTTCCGTTGTGTTGCTAAGGGTCTTGTAGAGTGCTGTCGGGTCCTGGAGTATTCTGTAGGGTTCCAGAGGGCCTCGTAGGGTTCCATCGAAATCTATAGGGTTCCCTAGGGGCCCATAGAGTCCCGTAGATTTCCGTAGGGACCTGTAGGGTTGTGTAAGTGCCCGCAGAAGTCTGTAGGAGTCTGTGGGATTCTGTAAGGTTCCAGAGGGTTCTGCAGGGTTCCGTAGGGACCCGTAGAGTTCCGTAGTGGCTGGTAAAGTTCCGTAGGGCCCTGTGGGGTTCTGTATGGACCTGTAGGGTTCCGTAGGGGCCTGCAGGGTTCCGTAAGTGCCCGCAGGTGTCTGTAGGGTTCCGTAGGGGTCTGTAGGGTTCCGTACGCACCTGTAGTGTTCTGTAGGAGCCCATAGGGTTTTAGTGAGGTTCCGTTGTGTTGCTAAGGGTCTTGTAGAGTGCTGTCGGGTCCTGGAGTATTCTGTAGGGTTCCAGAGGGGCTGGTAGGGTTCCGTCGAAATCTGAAGGGTTCCCTAGGGGCCCGTAGAGTCCCGTAGATTTCCGTAGGGGCCTGTAGGGTTGTGTAAGTGCCCGCAGGGGTTGGTAGGAGCTTGTAGGGTGCCATATGTTTCCGGAGGGTTGTGTAGGGTTCCGTAGGGGCCTGTGGTGTTCCCTAGGGGCCTGTAGAGTCTCGTACAGTTCCGTAGGGTCCTGTAGGTTTCCATAAGCGCCCGCAGAGGTCTGAAGGGGCCCGTACTGTTCCGTAAGGATCCATAGGGTTCCGTAGAGCTTCGTAGGTTCCCTAGAGGCCTCTGGAGTACCGCAGGAGCCAGGAGTGTTCCGTAGGGTCCTCTAGGGTTGAGTAAGTGCCCGCAGGAGTCTGTAGGAATCCGTGGGATTCTGTAAGGTTCTGGAGGGTTCTGCAGGGTTCCGTAGGGGCCCGTAGAGTTCCGTAGTGGCTGGTAAAGTTCCCTAGGGCCCTGTACCGTTCCGTAACTGCCTGCAAGGGTCTTTAGGCTTCCGTAGGGGCTGGTAGGGTTCCATAAAGTTCCGTGGGTTCCTGCAGAGTTCTGCAAGTGCCCGCAAGGGCCTGTAGGGGCCCACAGTGTTTCTGCCAGGTTCCGTAGGGGCCATATTTTTCTGTAGTGGCTGGTAGTATTCTGTAGGGGTCTGTAGGGTTCCGTAGGCGCCTGCAGTGTTCTGTAGGAGCCCATAGGGTTTTAGTGAGGTTCCGTTGTGTTGCTAAGGGTCTTGTAGAGTGCTGTCGGGTCCTGGAGTATTCTGTAGGGTTCCAGAGGGCCTCGTAGGGTTCCATCGAAATCTATAGGGTTCCCTAGGGGCCCATAGAGTCCCGTAGATTTCCGTAGGGACCTGTAGGGTTGTGTAAGTGCCCGCAGAAGTCTGTAGGAGTCTGTGGGATTCTGTAAGGTTCCAGAGGGTTCTGCAGGGTTCCGTAGGCACCCGTAGAGTTCCGTAGTGGCTGGTAAAGTTCCGTAGGGCCCTGTGGGGTTCTGTATGGACCTGTAGGGTTCCGTAGGGGCCTGCAGGGTTCCGTAAGTGCCCGCAGGTGTCTGTAGGGTTCCGTAGGGGTCTGTAGGGTTCCGTACGCACCTGTAGTGTTCTGTAGGAGCCCATAGGGTTTTAGTGAGGTTCCGTTGTGTTGCTAAGGGTCTTGTAGAGTGCTGTCGGGTCCTGGAGTATTCTGTAGGGTTCCAGAGGGGCTGGTAGGGTTCCGTCGAAATCTGAAGGGTTCCCTAGGGGCCCGTAGAGTCCCGTAGATTTCCGTAGGGGCCTGTAGGGTTGTGTAAGTGCCCACAGGGGTTGGTAGGAGCTTGTAGGGTGCCATATGTTTCCGGAGGGTTGTGTAGGGTTCCGTAGGGGCCTGTGGTGTTCCCTAGGGGCCTGTAGAGTCTCGTACAGTTCCGTAGGGTCCTGTAGGTTTCCATAAGCGCCCGCAGAGGTCTGAAGGGGCCCGTACTGTTCCGTAAGGATCCATAGGGTTCCGTAGAGCTTCGTAGGTTCCCTAGAGGCCTCTGGAGTACCGCAGGAGCCAGGAGTGTTCCGTAGGGTCCTCTAGGGTTGAGTAAGTGCCCGCAGGAGTCTGTAGGAATCCGTGGGATTCTGTAAGGTTCTGGAGGGTTCTGCAGGGTTCCGTAGGGGCCCGTAGAGTTCCGTAGTGGCTGGTAAAGTTCCCTAGGGCCCTGTACCGTTCCGTAACTGCCTGCAAGGGTCTTTAGGCTTCCGTAGGGGCTGGTAGGGTTCCATAAAGTTCCGTGGGTTCCTGCAGAGTTCTGCAAGTGCCCACAAGGGCCTGTAGGGGCCCACAGTGTTTCTGCCAGGTTCCGTAGAGTTCCGTAGGGGCCATATTTTTCTGTAGTGGCTGGTAGTATTCTGTAGGGGTCTGTAGGGTTCCGTAGGCGCCTGCAGTGTTCTGTAGGAGCCCATAGGGTTTTAGTGAGGTTCCGTTGTGTTGCTAAGGGTCTTGTAGAGTGCTGTCGGGTCCTGGAGTATTCTGTAGGGTTCCAGAGGGCCTCGTAGGGTTCCATCGAAATCTATAGGGTTCCCTAGGGGCCCATAGAGTCCCGTAGATTTCCGTAGGGACCTGTAGGGTTGTGTAAGTGCCCGCAGAAGTCTGTAGGAGTCTGTGGGATTCTGTAAGGTTCCAGAGGGTTCTGCAGGGTTCCGTAGGGACCCGTAGAGTTCCGTAGTGGCTGGTAAAGTTCCGTAGGGCCCTGTGGGGTTCTGTATGGACCTGTAGGGTTCCGTAGGGGCCTGCAGGGTTCCGTAAGTGCCCGCAGGTGTCTGTAGGGTTCCGTAGGGGTCTGTAGGGTTCCGTAGGCACCTGTAGTGTTCTGTAGGAGCCCATAGGGTTTTAGTGAGGTTCCGTTGTGTTGCTAAGGGTCTTGTAGAGTGCTGTCGGGTCCTGGAGTATTCTGTAGGGTTCCAGAGGGGCTGGTAGGGTTCCGTCGAAATCTGAAGGGTTCCCTAGGGGCCCGTAGAGTCCCGTAGATTTCCGTAGGGGCCTGTAGGGTTGTGTAAGTGCCCGCAGGGGTTGGTAGGAGCTTGTAGGGTGCCATATGTTTCCGGAGGGTTGTGTAGGGTTCCGTAGGGGCCTGTGGTGTTCCCTAGGGGCCTGTAGAGTCTCGTACAGTTCCGTAGGGTCCTGTAGGTTTCCATAAGCGCCCGCAGAGGTCTGAAGGGGCCCGTACTGTTCCGTAAGGATCCATAGGGTTCCGTAGAGCTTCGTAGGTTCCCTAGAGGCCTCTGGAGTACCGCAGGAGCCAGGAGTGTTCCGTAGGGTCCTCTAGGGTTGAGTAAGTGCCCGCAGGAGTCTGTAGGAATCCGTGGGATTCTCTAAGGTTCTGGAGGGTTCTGCAGGGTTTTGTAGGGGCCCGTAGAGTTCCGTAGTGGCTGGTAAAGTTCCCTAGGGCCCTGTACCGTTCCGTAACTGCCTGCAAGGGTCTTTAGGCTTCCGTAGGGGCTGGTAGGGTTCCATAAAGTTCCGTGGGTTCCTGCAGAGTTCTGCAAGTGCCCGCAAGGGCCTGTAGGGGCCCACAGTGTTTCTGCCAGGTTCCGTAGAGTTCCGTAGGGGCCATATTTTTCTGTAGTGGCTGGTAGTATTCTGTAGGGGTCTGTAGGGTTCCGTAGGCGCCTGCAGTGTTCTGTAGGAGCCCATAGGGTTTTAGTGAGGTTCCGTTGTGTTGCTAAGGGTCTTGTAGAGTGCTGTCGGGTCCTGGAGTATTCTGTAGGGTTCCAGAGGGCCTCGTAGGGTTCCATCGAAATCTATAGGGTTCCCTAGGGGCCCATAGAGTCCCGTAGATTTCCGTAGGGACCTGTAGGGTTGTGTAAGTGCCCGCAGAAGTCTGTAGGAGTCTGTGGGATTCTGTAAGGTTCCGGAGGGTTCTGCGGGGTTCCGTAGGGACCCGTAGAGTTCCGTAGTGGCTGGTAAAGTTCCGTAGGGCCCTGTGGGGTTCTGTATGGACCTGTAGGGTTCCGTAGGGGCCTGCAGGGTTCTGTAAGAGCCGGAAGGTGTCTGTAGGGTTCCGTAGGGGTCTGTAGGGTTCCGTAGGCACCTGCAGTGTTCTGTAGGAGCCCATAGGGTTTTAGTGAGGTTCCGTTGTGTTGCTAAGGGTCTTGTAGAGTGCTGTCGGGTCCTGGAGTATTCTGTAGGGTTCCAGAGGGGCTGGTAGGGTTCCGTCGAAATCTGAAGGGTTCCCTAGGGGCCCGTAGAGTCCCGTAGATTTCCGTAGGGGCCTGTAGGGTTGTGTAAGTGCCCACAGGGGTTGGTAGGAGCTTGTAGGGTGCCATATGTTTCCGGAGGGTTGTGTAGGGTTCCGTAGGGGCCTGTGGTGTTCCCTAGGGGCCTGTAGAGTCTCGTACAGTTCCGTAGGGTCCTGTAGGTTTCCATAAGCGCCCGCAGAGGTCTGAAGGGGCCCGTACTGTTCCGTAAGGATCCATAGGGTTCCGTAGAGCTTCGTAGGTTCCCTAGAGGCCTCTGGAGTACCGCAGGAGCCAGCAGTGTTCCGTAGGGTCCTCTAGGGTTGAGTAAGTGCCCGCAGGAGTCTGTAGGAATCCGTGGGATTCTGTAAGGTTCTGGAGGGTTCTGCAGGGTTCCGTAGGGGCCCGTAGAGTTCCGTAGTGGCTGGTAAAGTTCCCTAGGGCCCTGTACCGTTCCGTAACTGCCTGCAAGGGTCTTTAGGCTTCCGTAGGGGCTGGTAGGGTTCCATAAAGTTCCGTGGGTTCCTGCAGAGTTCTGCAAGTGCCCGCAAGGGCCTGTAGGGGCCCACAGTGTTTCTGCCAGGTTCCGTAGAGTTCCGTAGGGGCCATATTTTTCTGTAGTGGCTGGTAGTATTCTGTAGGGGTCTGTAGGGTTCCGTAGGCGCCTGCAGTGTTCTGTAGGAGCCCATAGGGTTTTAGTGAGGTTCCGTTGTGTTGCTAAGGGTCTTGTAGAGTGCTGTCGGGTCCTGGAGTATTCTGTAGGGTTCCAGAGGGCCTCGTAGGGTTCCATCGAAATCTATAGGGTTCCCTAGGGGCCCATAGAGTCCCGTAGATTTCCGTAGGGACCTGTAGGGTTGTGTAAGTGCCCGCAGAAGTCTGTAGGAGTCTGTGGGATTCTGTAAGGTTCCAGAGGGTTCTGCAGGGTTCCGTAGGGACCCGTAGAGTTCCGTAGTGGCTGGTAAAGTTCCGTAGGGCCCTGTGGGGTTCTGTATGGACCTGTAGGGTTCCGTAGGGGCCTGCAGGGTTCCGTAAGTGCCCGCAGGTGTCTGTAGGGTTCCGTAGGGGTCTGTAGGGTTCCGTAGGCACCTGTAGTGTTCTGTAGGAGCCCATAGGGTTTTAGTGAGGTTCCGTTGTGTTGCTAAGGGTCTTGTAGAGTGCTGTCGGGTCCTGGAGTATTCTGTAGGGTTCCAGAGGGGCTGGTAGGGTTCCGTCGAAATCTGAAGGGTTCCCTAGGGGCCCGTAGAGTCCCGTAGATTTCCGTAGGGGCCTGTAGGGTTGTGTAAGTGCCCGCAGGGGTTGGTAGGAGCTTGTAGGGTGCCATATGTTTCCGGAGGGTTGTGTAGGGTTCCGTAGGGGCCTGTGGTGTTCCCTAGGGGCCTGTAGAGTCTCGTACAGTTCCGTAGGGTCCTGTAGGTTTCCATAAGCGCCCGCAGAGGTCTGAAGGGGCCCGTACTGTTCCGTAAGGATCCATAGGGTTCCGTAGAGCTTCGTAGGTTCCCTAGAGGCCTCTGGAGTACCGCAGGAGCCAGGAGTGTTCCGTAGGGTCCTCTAGGGTTGAGTAAGTGCCCGCAGGAGTCTGTAGGAATCCGTGGGATTCTCTAAGGTTCTGGAGGGTTCTGCAGGGTTCCGTAGGGGCCCGTAGAGTTCCGTAGTGGCTGGTAAAGTTCCCTAGGGCCCTGTACCGTTCCGTAACTGCCTGCAAGGGTCTTTAGGCTTCCGTAGGGGCTGGTAGGGTTCCATAAAGTTCCGTGGGTTCCTGCAGAGTTCTGCAAGTGCCCGCAAGGGCCTGTAGGGGCCCACAGTGTTTCTGCCAGGTTCCGTAGGGGCCATATTTTTCTGTAGTGGCTGGTAGTATTCTGTAGGGGTCTGTAGGGTTCCGTAGGCGCCTGCAGTGTTCTGTAGGAGCCCATAGGGTTTTAGTGAGGTTCCGTTGTGTTGCTAAGGGTCTTGTAGAGTGCTGTCGGGTCCTGGAGTATTCTGTAGGGTTCCAGAGGGCCTCGTAGGGTTCCATCGAAATCTGAAGGGTTCCCTAGGGGCCCATAGAGTCCCGTAGATTTCCGTAGGGACCTGTAGGGTTGTGTAAGTGCCCGCAGAAGTCTGTAGGAGTCTGTGGGATTCTGTAAGGTTCCGGAGGGTTCTGCAGGGTTCCGCAGGGACCCGTAGAGTTCCGTAGTGGCTGGTAAAGTTCCGTAGGGCCCTGTGGGGTTCTGTATGGACCTGTAGGGTTCCGTAGGGGCCTGCAGGGTTCCGTAAGTGCCCGCAGGTGTCTGTAGGGTTCCGTAGGGGTCTGTAGGGTTCCGTAGGCACCTGCAGTGTTCTGTAGGAGCCCATAGGGTTTTAGTGAGGTTCCGTTGTGTTGCTAAGGGTCTTGTAGAGTGCTGTCGGGTCCTGGAGTATTCTGTAGGGTTCCAGAGGGGCTGGTAGGGTTCCGTCGAAATCTGAAGGGTTCCCTAGGGGCCCGTAGAGTCCCGTAGATTTCCGTAGGGGCCTGTAGGGTTGTGTAAGTGCCCACAGGGGTTGGTAGGAGCTTGTAGGGTGCCATATGTTTCCGGAGGGTTGTGTAGGGTTCCGTAGGGGCCTGTGGTGTTCCCTAGGGGCCTGTAGAGTCTCGTACAGTTCCGTAGGGTCCTGTAGGTTTCCATAAGCGCCCGCAGAGGTCTGAAGGGGCCCGTACTGTTCCGTAAGGATCCATAGGGTTCCGTAGAGCTTCGTAGGTTCCCTAGAGGCCTCTGGAGTACCGCAGGAGCCAGGAGTGTTCCGTAGGGTCCTCTAGGGTTGAGTAAGTGCCCGCAGGAGTCTGTAGGAATCCGTGGGATTCTGTAAGGTTCTGGAGGGTTCTGCAGGGTTCCGTAGGGGCCCGTAGAGTTCCGTAGTGGCTGGTAAAGTTCCCTAGGGCCCTGTACCGTTCCGTAACTGCCTGCAAGGGTCTTTAGGCTTCCGTAGGGGCTGGTAGGGTTCCATAAAGTTCCGTGGGTTCCTGCAGAGTTCTGCAAGTGCCCGCAAGGGCCTGTAGGGGCCCACAGTGTTTCTGCCAGGTTCCGTAGAGTTCCGTAGGGGCCATATTTTTCTGTAGTGGCTGGTAGTATTCTGTAGGGGTCTGTAGGGTTCCGTAGGCGCCTGCAGTGTTCTGTAGGAGCCCATAGGGTTTTAGTGAGGTTCCGTTGTGTTGCTAAGGGTCTTGTAGAGTGCTGTCGGGTCCTGGAGTATTCTGTAGGGTTCCAGAGGGCCTCGTAGGGTTCCATCGAAATCTGAAGGGTTCCCTAGGGGCCCATAGAGTCCCGTAGATTTCCGTAGGGACCTGTAGGGTTGTGTAAGTGCCCGCAGAAGTCTGTAGGAGTCTGTGGGATTCTGTAAGGTTCCGGAGGGTTCTGCAGGGTTCCGTAGGGACCCGTAGAGTTCCGTAGTGGCTGGTAAAGTTCCGTAGGGCCCTGTGGGGTTCTGTATGGACCTGTAGGGTTCCGTAGGGGCCTGCAGGGTTCCGTAAGTGCCCGCAGGTGTCTGTAGGGTTCCGTAGGGGTCTGTAGGGTTCCGTAGGCACCTGTAGTGTTCTGTAGGAGCCCATAGGGTTTTAGTGAGGTTCCGTTGTGTTGCTAAGGGTCTTGTAGAGTGCTGTCGGGTCCTGGAGTATTCTGTAGGGTTCCAGAGGGGCTGGTAGGGTTCCGTCGAAATCTGAAGGGTTCCCTAGGGGCCCGTAGAGTCCCGTAGATTTCCGTAGGGGCCTGTAGGGTTGTGTAAGTGCCCGCAGGGGTTGGTAGGAGCTTGTAGGGTGCCATATGTTTCCGGAGGGTTGTGTAGGGTTCCGTAGGGGCCTGTGGTGTTCCCTAGGGGCCTGTAGAGTCTCGTACAGTTCCGTAGGGTCCTGTAGGTTTCCATAAGCGCCCGCAGAGGTCTGAAGGGGCCCGTACTGTTCCGTAAGGATCCATAGGGTTCCGTAGAGCTTCGTAGGTTCCCTAGAGGCCTCTGGAGTACCGCAGGAGCCAGGAGTGTTCCGTAGGGTCCTCTAGGGTTGAGTAAGTGCCCGCAGGAGTCTGTAGGAATCCGTGGGATTCTCTAAGGTTCTGGAGGGTTCTGCAGGGTTCCGTAGGGGCCCGTAGAGTTCCGTAGTGGCTGGTAAAGTTCCCTAGGGCCCTGTACCGTTCCGTAACTGCCTGCAAGGGTCTTTAGGCTTCCGTAGGGGCTGGTAGGGTTCCATAAAGTTCCGTGGGTTCCTGCAGAGTTCTGCAAGTGCCCGCAAGGGCCTGTAGGGGCCCACAGTGTTTCTGCCAGGTTCCGTAGGGGCCATATTTTTCTGTAGTGGCTGGTAGTATTCTGTAGGGGTCTGTAGGGTTCCGTAGGCGCCTGCAGTGTTCTGTAGGAGCCCATAGGGTTTTAGTGAGGTTCCGTTGTGTTGCTAAGGGTCTTGTAGAGTGCTGTCGGGTCCTGGAGTATTCTGTAGGGTTCCAGAGGGCCTCGTAGGGTTCCATCGAAATCTGAAGGGTTCCCTAGGGGCCCATAGAGTCCCGTAGATTTCCGTAGGGACCTGTAGGGTTGTGTAAGTGCCCGCAGAAGTCTGTAGGAGTCTGTGGGATTCTGTAAGGTTCCGGAGGGTTCTGCAGGGTTCCGCAGGGACCCGTAGAGTTCCGTAGTGGCTGGTAAAGTTCCGTAGGGCCCTGTGGGGTTCTGTATGGACCTGTAGGGTTCCGTAGGGGCCTGCAGGGTTCCGTAAGTGCCCGCAGGTGTCTGTAGGGTTCCGTAGGGGTCTGTAGGGTTCCGTAGGCACCTGTAGTGTTCTGTAGGAGCCCATAGGGTTTTAGTGAGGTTCCGTTGTGTTGCTAAGGGTCTTGTAGAGTGCTGTCGGGTCCTGGAGTATTCTGTAGGGTTCCAGAGGGGCTGGTAGGGTTCCGTCGAAATCTGAAGGGTTCCCTAGGGGCCCGTAGAGTCCCGTAGATTTCCGTAGGGGCCTGTAGGGTTGTGTAAGTGCCCGCAGGGGTTGGTAGGAGCTTGTAGGGTGCCATATGTTTCCGGAGGGTTGTGTAGGGTTCCGTAGGGGCCTGTGGTGTTCCCTAGGGGCCTGTAGAGTCTCGTACAGTTCCGTAGGGTCCTGTAGGTTTCCATAAGCGCCCGCAGAGGTCTGAAGGGGCCCGTACTGTTCCGTAAGGATCCATAGGGTTCCGTAGAGCTTCGTAGGTTCCCTAGAGGCCTCTGGAGTACCGCAGGAGCCAGGAGTGTTCCGTAGGGTCCTCTAGGGTTGAGTAAGTCCCCGCAGGAGTCTGTAGGAATCCGTGGGATTCTCTAAGGTTCTGGAGGGTTCTGCAGGGTTCCGTAGGGGCCCGTAGAGTTCCGTAGTGGCTGGTAAAGTTCCCTAGGGCCCTGTACCGTTCCGTAACTGCCTGCAAGGGTCTTTAGGCTTCCGTAGGGGCTGGTAGGGTTCCATAAAGTTCCGTGGGTTCCTGCAGAGTTCTGCAAGTGCCCGCAAGGGCCTGTAGGGGCCCACAGTGTTTCTGCCAGGTTCCGTAGAGTTCCGTAGGGGCCATATTTTTCTGTAGTGGCTGGTAGTATTCTGTAGGGGTCTGTAGGGTTCCGTAGGCGCCTGCAGTGTTCTGTAGGAGCCCATAGGGTTTTAGTGAGGTTCCGTTGTGTTGCTAAGGGTCTTGTAGAGTGCTGTCGGGTCCTGGAGTATTCTGTAGGGTTCCAGAGGGGCTCGTAGGGTTCCATCGAAATCTATAGGGTTCCCTAGGGGCCCATAGAGTCCCGTAGATTTCCGTAGGGACCTGTAGGGTTGTGTAAGTGCCCGCAGAAGTCTGTAGGAGTCTGTGGGATTCTGTAAGGTTCCGGAGGGTTCTGCGGGGTTCCGTAGGGACCCGTAGAGTTCCGTAGTGGCTGGTAAAGTTCCGTAGGGCCCTGTGGGGTTCTGTATGGACCTGTAGGGTTCCGTAGGGGCCTGCAGGGTTCCGTAAGTGCCCGCAGGTGTCTGTAGGGTTCCGTAGGGGTCTGTAGGGTTCCGTAGGCACCTGCAGTGTTCTGTAGGAGCCCATAGGGTTTTAGTGAGGTTCCGTTGTGTTGCTAAGGGTCTTGTAGAGTGCTGTCGGGTCCTGGAGTATTCTGTAGGGTTCCAGAGGGGCTGGTAGGGTTCCGTCGAAATCTGAAGGGTTCCCTAGGGGCCCGTAGAGTCCCGTAGATTTCCGTAGGGGCCTGTAGGGTTGTGTAAGTGCCCGCAGGGGTTGGTAGGAGCTTGTAGGGTGCCATATGTTTCCGGAGGGTTGTGTAGGGTTCCGTAGGGGCCTGTGGTGTTCCCTAGGGGCCTGTAGAGTCTCGTACAGTTCCGTAGGGTCCTGTAGGTTTCCATAAGCGCCCGCAGAGGTCTGAAGGGGCCCGTACTGTTCCGTAAGGATCCATAGGGTTCCGTAGAGCTTCGTAGGTTCCCTAGAGGCCTCTGGAGTACCGCAGGAGCCAGTAGTGTTCCGTAGGGTCCTCTAGGGTTGAGTAAGTGCCCGCAGGAGTCTGTAGGAATCCGTGGGATTCTGTAAGGTTCTGGAGGGTTCTGCAGGGTTCCGTAGGGGCCCGTAGAGTTCCGTAGTGGCTGGTAAAGTTCCCTAGGGCCCTGTACCGTTCCGTAACTGCCTGCAAGGGTCTTTAGGCTTCCGTAGGGGCTGGTAGGGTTCCATAAAGTTCCGTGGGTTCCTGCAGAGTTCTGCAAGTGCCCACAAGGGCCTGTAGGGGCCCACAGTGTTTCTGCCAGGTTCCGTAGAGTTCCGTAGGGGCCATATTTTTCTGTAGTGGCTGGTAGTATTCTGTAGGGGTCTGTAGGGTTCCGTAGGCGCCTGCAGTGTTCTGTAGGAGCCCATAGGGTTTTAGTGAGGTTCCGTTGTGTTGCTAAGGGTCTTGTAGAGTGCTGTCGGGTCCTGGAGTATTCTGTAGGGTTCCAGAGGGCCTCGTAGGGTTCCATCGAAATCTATAGGGTTCCCTAGGGGCCCATAGAGTCCCGTAGATTTCCGTAGGGACCTGTAGGGTTGTGTAAGTGCCCGCAGAAGTCTGTAGGAGTCTGTGGGATTCTGTAAGGTTCCAGAGGGTTCTGCAGGGTTCCGTAGGGACCCGTAGAGTTCCGTAGTGGCTGGTAAAGTTCCGTAGGGCCCTGTGGGGTTCTGTATGGACCTGTAGGGTTCCGTAGGGGCCTGCAGGGTTCCGTAAGTGCCCGCAGGTGTCTGTAGGGTTCCGTAGGGGTCTGTAGGGTTCCGTAGGCACCTGCAGTGTTCTGTAGGAGCCCATAGGGTTTTAGTGAGGTTCCGTTGTGTTGCTAAGGGTCTTGTAGAGTGCTGTCGGGTCCTGGAGTATTCTGTAGGGTTCCAGAGGGCCTCGTAGGGTTCCATCGAAATCTATAGGGTTCCCTAGGGGCCCATAGAGTCCCGTAGATTTCCGTAGGGACCTGTAGGGTTGTGTAAGTGCCCGCAGAAGTCTGTAGGAGTCTGTAGGATTCTGTAAGGTTCCGGAGGGTTCTGCAGGGTTCCGCAGGGACCCGTAGAGTTCCGTAGTGGCTGGTAAAGTTCCGTAGGGCCCTGTGGGGTTCTGTATGGACCTGTAGGGTTCCGTAGGGGCCTGCAGGGTTCCGTAAGTGCCCGCAGGTGTCTGTAGGGTTCCGTAGGGGTCTGTAGGGTTCCGTAGGCACCTGTAGTGTTCTGTAGGAGCCCATAGGGTTTTAGTGAGGTTCCGTTGTGTTGCTAAGGGTCTTGTAGAGTGCTGTCGGGTCCTGGAGTATTCTGTAGGGTTCCAGAGGGGCTGGTAGGGTTCCGTCGAAATCTGAAGGGTTCCCTAGGGGCCCGTAGAGTCCCGTAGATTTCCGTAGGGGCCTGTAGGGTTGTGTAAGTGCCCGCAGGGGTTGGTAGGAGCTTGTAGGGTGCCATATGTTTCCGGAGGGTTGTGTAGGGTTCCGTAGGGGCCTGTGGTGTTCCCTAGGGGCCTGTAGAGTCTCGTACAGTTCCGTAGGGTCCTGTAGGTTTCCATAAGCGCCCGCAGAGGTCTGAAGGGGCCCGTACTGTTCCGTAAGGATCCATAGGGTTCCGTAGAGCTTCGTAGGTTCCCTAGAGGCCTCTGGAGTACCGCAGGAGCCAGCAGTGTTCCGTAGGGTCCTCTAGGGTTGAGTAAGTGCCCGCAGGAGTCTGTAGGAATCCGTGGGATTCTGTAAGGTTCTGGAGGGTTCTGCAGGGTTCCGTAGGGGCCCGTAGAGTTCCGTAGTGGCTGGTAAAGTTCCCTAGGGCCCTGTACCGTTCCGTAACTGCCTGCAAGGGTCTTTAGGCTTCCGTAGGGGCTGGTAGGGTTCCATAAAGTTCCGTGGGTTCCTGCAGAGTTCTGCAAGTGCCCACAAGGGCCTGTAGGGGCCCACAGTGTTTCTGCCAGGTTCCGTAGAGTTCCGTAGGGGCCATATTTTTCTGTAGTGGCTGGTAGTATTCTGTAGGGGTCTGTAGGGTTCCGTAGGCGCCTGCAGTGTTCTGTAGGAGCCCATAGGGTTTTAGTGAGGTTCCGTTGTGTTGCTAAGGGTCTTGTAGAGTGCTGTCGGGTCCTGGAGTATTCTGTAGGGTTCCAGAGGGCCTCGTAGGGTTCCATCGAAATCTATAGGGTTCCCTAGGGGCCCATAGAGTCCCGTAGATTTCCGTAGGGACCTGTAGGGTTGTGTAAGTGCCCGCAGAAGTCTGTAGGAGTCTGTGGGATTCTGTAAGGTTCCAGAGGGTTCTGCAGGGTTCCGTAGGGACCCGTAGAGTTCCGTAGTGGCTGGTAAAGTTCCGTAGGGCCCTGTGGGGTTCTGTATGGACCTGTAGGGTTCCGTAGGGGCCTGCAGGGTTCCGTAAGTGCCCGCAGGTGTCTGTAGGGTTCCGTAGGGGTCTGTAGGGTTCCGTACGCACCTGTAGTGTTCTGTAGGAGCCCATAGGGTTTTAGTGAGGTTCCGTTGTGTTGCTAAGGGTCTTGTAGAGTGCTGTCGGGTCCTGGAGTATTCTGTAGGGTTCCAGAGGGGCTGGTAGGGTTCCGTCGAAATCTGAAGGGTTCCCTAGGGGCCCGTAGAGTCCCGTAGATTTCCGTAGGGGCCTGTAGGGTTGTGTAAGTGCCCGCAGGGGTTGGTAGGAGCTTGTAGGGTGCCATATGTTTCCGGAGGGTTGTGTAGGGTTCCGTAGGGGCCTGTGGTGTTCCCTAGGGGCCTGTAGAGTCTCGTACAGTTCTGTAGGGTCCTGTAGGTTTCCATAAGCGCCCGCAGAGGTCTGAAGGGGCCCGTACTGTTCCGTAAGGATCCATAGGGTTCCGTAGAGCTTCGTAGGTTCCCTAGAGGCCTCTGGAGTACCGCAGGAGCCAGGAGTGTTCCGTAGGGTCCTCTAGGGTTGAGTAAGTGCCCGCAGGAGTCTGTAGGAATCCGTGGGATTCTGTAAGGTTCTGGAGGGTTCTGCAGGGTTCCGTAGGGGCCCGTAGAGTTCCGTAGTGGCTGGTAAAGTTCCCTAGGGCCCTGTACCGTTCC
This sequence comes from Numenius arquata, assembly GCF_964106895.1. Lineage (NCBI taxonomy): Eukaryota > Metazoa > Chordata > Aves > Charadriiformes > Scolopacidae > Numenius > Numenius arquata. Next base: position 20,528 of record NW_027414749.1, read on the forward strand.
GTAACTGCCTGCAAGGGTCTTTAGGCTTCCGTAGGGGCTGGTAGGGTTCCATAAAGTTCCGTGGGTTCCTGCAGAGTTCTGCAAGTGCCCGCAAGGGCCTGTAGGGGCCCACAGTGTTTCTGCCAGGTTCCGTAGGGGCCATATTTTTCTGTAGTGGCTGGTAGTATTCTGTAGGGGTCTGTAGGGTTCCGTAGGCGCCTGCAGTGTTCTGTAGGAGCCCATAGGGTTTTAGTGAGGTTCCGTTGTGTTGCTAAGGGTCTTGTAGAGTGCTGTCGGGTCCTGGAGTATTCTGTAGGGTTCCAGAGGGCCTCGTAGGGTTCCATCGAAATCTGAAGGGTTCCCTAGGGGCCCATAGAGTCCCGTAGATTTCCGTAGGGACCTGTAGGGTTGTGTAAGTGCCCGCAGAAGTCTGTAGGAGTCTGTGGGATTCTGTAAGGTTCCGGAGGGTTCTGCAGGGTTCCGCAGGGACCCGTAGAGTTCCGTAGTGGCTGGTAAAGTTCCGTAGGGCCCTGTGGGGTTCTGTATGGACCTGTAGGGTTCCGTAGGGGCCTGCAGGGTTCCGTAAGTGCCCGCAGGTGTCTGTAGGGTTCCGTAGGGGTCTGTAGGGTTCCGTAGGCACCTGTAGTGTTCTGTAGGAGCCCATAGGGTTTTAGTGAGGTTCCGTTGTGTTGCTAAGGGTCTTGTAGAGTGCTGTCGGGTCCTGGAGTATTCTGTAGGGTTCCAGAGGGGCTGGTAGGGTTCCGTCGAAATCTGAAGGGTTCCCTAGGGGCCCGTAGAGTCCCGTAGATTTCCGTAGGGGCCTGTAGGGTTGTGTAAGTGCCCGCAGGGGTTGGTAGGAGCTTGTAGGGTGCCATATGTTTCTGGAGGGTTGTGTAGGGTTCCGTAGGGGCCTGTGGTGTTCCCTAGGGGCCTGTAGAGTCTCGTACAGTTCCGTAGGGTCCTGTAGGTTTCCATAAGCGCCCGCAGAGGTCTGAAGGGGCCCGTACTGTTCCGTAAGGATCCATAGGGTTCCGTAGAGCTTCGTAGGTTCCCTAGAGGCCTCTGGAGTACCGCAGGAGCCAGTAGTGTTCCGTAGGGTCCTCTAGGGTTGAGTAAGTGCCCGCAGGAGTCTGTAGGAATCCGTGGGATTCTGTAAGGTTCTGGAGGGTTCTGCAGGGTTCCGTAGGGGCCCGTAGAGTTCCGTAGTGGCTGGTAAAGTTCCCTAGGGCCCTGTACCGTTCCGTAACTGCCTGCAAGGGTCTTTAGGCTTCCGTAGGGGCTGGTAGGGTTCCATAAAGTTCCGTGGGTTCCTGCAGAGTTCTGCAAGTGCCCGCAAGGGCCTGTAGGGGCCCACAGTGTTTCTGCCAGGTTCCGTAGAGTTCCGTAGGGGCCATATTTTTCTGTAGTGGCTGGTAGTATTCTGTAGGGGTCTGTAGGGTTCCGTAGGCGCCTGCAGTGTTCTGTAGGAGCCCATAGGGTTTTAGTGAGGTTCCGTTGTGTTGCTAAGGGTCTTGTAGAGTGCTGTCGGGTCCTGGAGTATTCTGTAGGGTTCCAGAGGGGCTCGTAGGGTTCCATCGAAATCTATAGGGTTCCCTAGGGGCCCATAGAGTCCCGTAGATTTCCGTAGGGACCTGTAGGGTTGTGTAAGTGCCCGCAGAAGTCTGTAGGAGTCTGTGGGATTCTGTAAGGTTCCGGAGGGTTCTGCAGGGTTCCGTAGGGACCCGTAGAGTTCCGTAGTGGCTGGTAAAGTTCCGTAGGGCCCTGTGGGGTTCTGTATGGACCTGTAGGGTTCCGTAGGGGCCTGCAGGGTTCCGTAAGTGCCCGCAGGTGTCTGTAGGGTTCCGTAGGGGTCTGTAGGGTTCCGTAGGCACCTGCAGTGTTCTGTAGGAGCCCATAGGGTTTTAGTGAGGTTCCGTTGTGTTGCTAAGGGTCTTGTAGAGTGCTGTCGGGTCCTGGAGTATTCTGTAGGGTTCCAGAGGGGCTGGTAGGGTTCCGTCGAAATCTGAAGGGTTCCCTAGGGGCCCGTAGAGTCCCGTAGATTTCCGTAGGGGCCTGTAGGGTTGTGTAAGTGCCCGCAGGGGTTGGTAGGAGCTTGTAGGGTGCCATATGTTTCCGGAGGGTTGTGTAGGGTTCCGTAGGGGCCTGTGGTGTTCCCTAGGGGCCTGTAGAGTCTCGTACAGTTCCGTAGGGTCCTGTAGGTTTCCATAAGCGCCCGCAGAGGTCTGAAGGGGCCCGTACTGTTCCGTAAGGATCCATAGGGTTCCGTAGAGCTTCGTAGGTTCCCTAGAGGCCTCTGGAGTACCGCAGGAGCCAGTAGTGTTCCGTAGGGTCCTCTAGGGTTGAGTAAGTGCCCGCAGGAGTCTGTAGGAATCCGTGGGATTCTCTAAGGTTCTGGAGGGTTCTGCAGGGTTCCGTAGGGGCCCGTAGAGTTCCGTAGTGGCTGGTAAAGTTCCCTAGGGCCCTGTACCGTTCCGTAACTGCCTGCAAGGGTCTTTAGGCTTCCGTAGGGGCTGGTAGGGTTCCATAAAGTTCCGTGGGTTCCTGCAGAGTTCTGCAAGTGCCCGCAAGGGCCTGTAGGGGCCCACAGTGTTTCTGCCAGGTTCCGTAGAGTTCTGTAGGGGCCATATTTTTCTGTAGTGGCTGGTAGTATTCTGTAGGGGTCTGTAGGGTTCCGTAGGCGCCTGCAGTGTTCTGTAGGAGCCCATAGGGTTTTAGTGAGGTTCCGTTGTGTTGCTAAGGGTCTTGTAGAGTGCTGTCGGGTCCTGGAGTATTCTGTAGGGTTCCAGAGGGCCTCGTAGGGTTCCATCGAAATCTATAGGGTTCCCTAGGGGCCCATAGAGTCCCGTAGATTTCCGTAGGGACCTGTAGGGTTGTGTAAGTGCCCGCAGAAGTCTGTAGGAGTCTGTGGGATTCTGTAAGGTTCCGGAGGGTTCTGCAGGGTTCCGCAGGGACCCGTAGAGTTCCGTAGTGGCTGGTAAAGTTCCGTAGGGCCCTGTGGGGTTCTGTATGGACCTGTAGGGTTCCGTAGGGGCCTGCAGGGTTCCGTAAGTGCCCGCAGGTGTCTGTAGGGTTCCGTAGGGGTCTGTAGGGTTCCGTAGGCACCTGTAGTGTTCTGTAGGAGCCCATAGGGTTTTAGTGAGGTTCCGTTGTGTTGCTAAGGGTCTTGTAGAGTGCTGTCGGGTCCTGGAGTATTCTGTAGGGTTCCAGAGGGGCTGGTAGGGTTCCGTCGAAATCTGAAGGGTTCCCTAGGGGCCCGTAGAGTCCCGTAGATTTCCGTAGGGGCCTGTAGGGTTGTGTAAGTGCCCGCAGGGGTTGGTAGGAGCTTGTAGGGTGCCATATGTTTCCGGAGGGTTGTGTAGGGTTCCGTAGGGGCCTGTGGTGTTCCCTAGGGGCCTGTAGAGTCTCGTACAGTTCCGTAGGGTCCTGTAGGTTTCCATAAGCGCCCGCAGAGGTCTGAAGGGGCCCGTACTGTTCCGTAAGGATCCATAGGGTTCCGTAGAGCTTCGTAGGTTCCCTAGAGGCCTCTGGAGTACCGCAGGAGCCAGTAGTGTTCCGTAGGGTCCTCTAGGGTTGAGTAAGTGCCCGCAGGAGTCTGTAGGAATCCGTGGGATTCTGTAAGGTTCTGGAGGGTTCTGCAGGGTTCCGTAGGGGCCCGTAGAGTTCCGTAGTGGCTGGTAAAGTTCCCTAGGGCCCTGTACCGTTCCGTAACTGCCTGCAAGGGTCTTTAGGCTTCCGTAGGGGCTGGTAGGGTTCCATAAAGTTCCGTGGGTTCCTGCAGAGTTCTGCAAGTGCCCACAAGGGCCTGTAGGGGCCCACAGTGTTTCTGCCAGGTTCCGTAGAGTTCCGTAGGGGCCATATTTTTCTGTAGTGGCTGGTAGTATTCTGTAGGGGTCTGTAGGGTTCCGTAGGCGCCTGCAGTGTTCTGTAGGAGCCCATAGGGTTTTAGTGAGGTTCCGTTGTGTTGCTAAGGGTCTTGTAGAGTGCTGTCGGGTCCTGGAGTATTCTGTAGGGTTCCAGAGGGCCTCGTAGGGTTCCATCGAAATCTATAGGGTTCCCTAGGGGCCCATAGAGTCCCGTAGATTTCCGTAGGGACCTGTAGGGTTCTGTAAGTGCCCGCAGAAGTCTGTAGGAGTCTGTGGGATTCTGTAAGGTTCCAGAGGGTTCTGCAGGGTTCCGTAGGGACCCGTAGAGTTCCGTAGTGGCTGGTAAAGTTCCGTAGGGCCCTGTGGGGTTCTGTATGGACCTGTAGGGTTCCGTAGGGGCCTGCAGGGTTCCGTAAGTGCCCGCAGGTGTCTGTAGGGTTCCGTAGGGGTCTGTAGGGTTCCGTAGGCACCTGTAGTGTTCTGTAGGAGCCCATAGGGTTTTAGTGAGGTTCCGTTGTGTTGCTAAGGGTCTTGTAGAGTGCTGTCGGGTCCTGGAGTATTCTGTAGGGTTCCAGAGGGGCTGGTAGGGTTCCGTCGAAATCTGAAGGGTTCCCTAGGGGCCCGTAGAGTCCCGTAGATTTCCGTAGGGGCCTGTAGGGTTGTGTAAGTGCCCGCAGGGGTTGGTAGGAGCTTGTAGGGTGCCATATGTTTCCGGAGGGTTGTGTAGGGTTCCGTAGGGGCCTGTGGTGTTCCCTAGGGGCCTGTAGAGTCTCGTACAGTTCCGTAGGGTCCTGTAGGTTTCCATAAGCGCCCGCAGAGGTCTGAAGGGGCCCGTACTGTTCCGTAAGGATCCATAGGGTTCCGTAGAGCTTCGTAGGTTCCCTAGAGGCCTCTGGAGTACCGCAGGAGCCAGTAGTGTTCCGTAGGGTCCTCTAGGGTTGAGTAAGTGCCCGCAGGAGTCTGTAGGAATCCGTGGGATTCTGTAAGGTTCTGGAGGGTTCTGCAGGGTTCCGTAGGGGCCCGTAGAGTTCCGTAGTGGCTGGTAAAGTTCCCTAGGGCCCTGTACCGTTCCGTAACTGCCTGCAAGGGTCTTTAGGCTTCCGTAGGGGCTGGTAGGGTTCCATAAAGTTCCGTGGGTTCCTGCAGAGTTCTGCAAGTGCCCGCAAGGGCCTGTAGGGGCCCACAGTGTTTCTGCCAGGTTCCGTAGGGGCCATATTTTTCTGTAGTGGCTGGTAGTATTCTGTAGGGGTCTGTAGGGTTCCGTAGGCGCCTGCAGTGTTCTGTAGGAGCCCATAGGGTTTTAGTGAGGTTCCGTTGTGTTGCTAAGGGTCTTGTAGAGTGCTGTCGGGTCCTGGAGTATTCTGTAGGGTTCCAGAGGGCCTCGTAGGGTTCCATCGAAATCTATAGGGTTCCCTAGGGGCCCATAGAGTCCCGTAGATTTCCGTAGGGACCTGTAGGGTTGTGTAAGTGCCCGCAGAAGTCTGTAGGAGTCTGTGGGATTCTGTAAGGTTCCGGAGGGTTCTGCAGGGTTCCGCAGGGACCCGTAGAGTTCCGTAGTGGCTGGTAAAGTTCCGTAGGGCCCTGTGGGGTTCTGTATGGACCTGTAGGGTTCCGTAGGGGCCTGCAGGGTTCCGTAAGTGCCCGCAGGTGTCTGTAGGGTTCCGTAGGGGTCTGTAGGGTTCCGTAGGCACCTGTAGTGTTCTGTAGGAGCCCATAGGGTTTTCGTGAGGTTCCGTTGTGTTGCTAAGGGTCTTGTAGAGTGCTGTCGGGTCCTGGAGTATTCTGTAGGGTTCCAGAGGGGCTGGTAGGGTTCCGTCGAAATCTGAAGGGTTCCCTAGGGGCCCGTAGAGTCCCGTAGATTTCCGTAGGGGCCTGTAGGGTTGTGTAAGTGCCCGCAGGGGTTGGTAGGAGCTTGTAGGGTGCCATATGTTTCCGGAGGGTTGTGTAGGGTTCCGTAGGGGCCTGTGGTGTTCCCTAGGGGCCTGTAGAGTCTCGTACAGTTCCGTAGGGTCCTGTAGGTTTCCATAAGCGCCCGCAGAGGTCTGAAGGGGCCCGTACTGTTCCGTAAGGATCCATAGGGTTCCGTAGAGCTTCGTAGGTTCCCTAGAGGCCTCTGGAGTACCGCAGGAGCCAGCAGTGTTCCGTAGGGTCCTCTAGGGTTGAGTAAGTGCCCGCAGGAGTCTGTAGGAATCCGTGGGATTCTGTAAGGTTCTGGAGGGTTCTGCAGGGTTCCGTAGGGGCCCGTAGAGTTCCGTAGTGGCTGGTAAAGTTCCCTAGGGCCCTGTACCGTTCCGTAACTGCCTGCAAGGGTCTTTAGGCTTCCGTAGGGGCTGGTAGGGTTCCATAAAGTTCCGTGGGTTCCTGCAGAGTTCTGCAAGTGCCCGCAAGGGCCTGTAGGGGCCCACAGTGTTTCTGCCAGGTTCCGTAGAGTTCCGTAGGGGCCATATTTTTCTGTAGTGGCTGGTAGTATTCTGTAGGGGTCTGTAGGGTTCCGTAGGCGCCTGCAGTGTTCTGTAGGAGCCCATAGGGTTTTAGTGAGGTTCCGTTGTGTTGCTAAGGGTCTTGTAGAGTGCTGTCGGGTCCTGGAGTATTCTGTAGGGTTCCAGAGGGCCTCGTAGGGTTCCGTCGAAATCTATAGGGTTCCCTAGGGGCCCATAGAGTCCCGTAGATTTCCGTAGGGACCTGTAGGGTTGTGTAAGTGCCCGCAGAAGTCTGTAGGAGTCTGTGGGATTCTGTAAGGTTCCGGAGGGTTCTGCAGGGTTCCGTAGGGACCCGTAGAGTTCCGTAGTGGCTGGTAAAGTTCCGTAGGGCCCTGTGGGGTTCTGTATGGACCTGTAGGGTTCCGTAGGGGCCTGCAGGGTTCCGTAAGTGCCCGCAGGTGTCTGTAGGGTTCCGTAGGGGTCTGTAGGGTTCCGTAGGCACCTGCAGTGTTCTGTAGGAGCCCATAGGGTTTTAGTGAGGTTCCGTTGTGTTGCTAAGGGTCTTGTAGAGTGCTGTCGGGTCCTGGAGTATTCTGTAGGGTTCCAGAGGGGCTGGTAGGGTTCCGTCGAAATCTGAAGGGTTCCCTAGGGGCCCGTAGAGTCCCGTAGATTTCCGTAGGGGCCTGTAGGGTTGTGTAAGTGCCCGCAGGGGTTGGTAGGAGCTTGTAGGGTGCCATATGTTTCCGGAGGGTTGTGTAGGGTTCCGTAGGGGCCTGTGGTGTTCCCTAGGGGCCTGTAGAGTCTCGTACAGTTCCGTAGGGTCCTGTAGGTTTCCATAAGCGCCCGCAGAGGTCTGAAGGGGCCCGTACTGTTCCGTAAGGATCCATAGGGTTCCGTAGAGCTTCGTAGGTTCCCTAGAGGCCTCTGGAGTACCGCAGGAGCCAGCAGTGTTCCGTAGGGTCCTCTAGGGTTGAGTAAGTGCCCGCAGGAGTCTGTAGGAATCCGTGGGATTCTGTAAGGTTCTGGAGGGTTCTGCAGGGTTCCGTAGGGGCCCGTAGAGTTCCGTAGTGGCTGGTAAAGTTCCCTAGGGCCCTGTACCGTTCCGTAACTGCCTGCAAGGGTCTTTAGGCTTCCGTAGGGGCTGGTAGGGTTCCATAAAGTTCCGTGGGTTCCTGCAGAGTTCTGCAAGTGCCCACAAGGGCCTGTAGGGGCCCACAGTGTTTCTGCCAGGTTCCGTAGAGTTCCGTAGGGGCCATATTTTTCTGTAGTGGCTGGTAGTATTCTGTAGGGGTCTGTAGGGTTCCGTAGGCGCCTGCAGTGTTCTGTAGGAGCCCATAGGGTTTTAGTGAGGTTCCGTTGTGTTGCTAAGGGTCTTGTAGAGTGCTGTCGGGTCCTGGAGTATTCTGTAGGGTTCCAGAGGGCCTCGTAGGGTTCCATCGAAATCTATAGGGTTCCCTAGGGGCCCATAGAGTCCCGTAGATTTCCGTAGGGACCTGTAGGGTTGTGTAAGTGCCCGCAGAAGTCTGTAGGAGTCTGTGGGATTCTGTAAGGTTCCGGAGGGTTCTGCAGGGTTCCGCAGGGACCCGTAGAGTTCCGTAGTGGCTGGTAAAGTTCCGTAGGGCCCTGTGGGGTTCTGTATGGACCTGTAGGGTTCCGTAGGGGCCTGCAGGGTTCCGTAAGTGCCCGCAGGTGTCTGTAGGGTTCCGTAGGGGTCTGTAGGGTTCCGTAGGCACCTGTAGTGTTCTGTAGGAGCCCATAGGGTTTTAGTGAGGTTCCGTTGTGTTGCTAAGGGTCTTGTAGAGTGCTGTCGGGTCCTGGAGTATTCTGTAGGGTTCCAGAGGGGCTGGTAGGGTTCCGTCGAAATCTGAAGGGTTCCCTAGGGGCCCGTAGAGTCCCGTAGATTTCCGTAGGGGCCTGTAGGGTTGTGTAAGTGCCCGCAGGGGTTGGTAGGAGCTTGTAGGGTGCCATATGTTTCCGGAGGGTTGTGTAGGGTTCCGTAGGGGCCTGTGGTGTTCCCTAGGGGCCTGTAGAGTCTCGTACAGTTCCGTAGGGTCCTGTAGGTTTCCATAAGCGCCCGCAGAGGTCTGAAGGGGCCCGTACTGTTCCGTAAGGATCCATAGGGTTCCGTAGAGCTTCGTAGGTTCCCTAGAGGCCTCTGGAGTACCGCAGGAGCCAGTAGTGTTCCGTAGGGTCCTCTAGGGTTGAGTAAGTGCCCGCAGGAGTCTGTAGGAATCCGTGGGATTCTGTAAGGTTCTGGAGGGTTCTGCAGGGTTCCGTAGGGGCCCGTAGAGTTCCGTAGTGGCTGGTAAAGTTCCCTAGGGCCCTGTACCGTTCCGTAACTGCCTGCAAGGGTCTTTAGGCTTCCGTAGGGGCTGGTAGGGTTCCATAAAGTTCCGTGGGTTCCTGCAGAGTTCTGCAAGTGCCCACAAGGGCCTGTAGGGGCCCACAGTGTTTCTGCCAGGTTCCGTAGAGTTCCGTAGGGGCCATATTTTTCTGTAGTGGCTGGTAGTATTCTGTAGGGGTCTGTAGGGTTCCGTAGGCGCCTGCAGTGTTCTGTAGGAGCCCATAGGGTTTTAGTGAGGTTCCGTTGTGTTGCTAAGGGTCTTGTAGAGTGCTGTCGGGTCCTGGAGTATTCTGTAGGGTTCCAGAGGGCCTCGTAGGGTTCCATCGAAATCTATAGGGTTCCCTAGGGGCCCATAGAGTCCCGTAGATTTCCGTAGGGACCTGTAGGGTTGTGTAAGTGCCCGCAGAAGTCTGTAGGAGTCTGTGGGATTCTGTAAGGTTCCGGAGGGTTCTGCAGGGTTCCGCAGGGACCCGTAGAGTTCCGTAGTGGCTGGTAAAGTTCCGTAGGGCCCTGTGGGGTTCTGTATGGACCTGTAGGGTTCCGTAGGGGCCTGCAGGGTTCCGTAAGTGCCCGCAGGTGTCTGTAGGGTTCCGTAGGGGTCTGTAGGGTTCCGTAGGCACCTGTAGTGTTCTGTAGGAGCCCATAGGGTTTTAGTGAGGTTCCGTTGTGTTGCTAAGGGTCTTGTAGAGTGCTGTCGGGTCCTGGAGTATTCTGTAGGGTTCCAGAGGGGCTGGTAGGGTTCCGTCGAAATCTGAAGGGTTCCCTAGGGGCCCGTAGAGTCCCGTAGATTTCCGTAGGGGCCTGTAGGGTTGTGTAAGTGCCCGCAGGGGTTGGTAGGAGCTTGTAGGGTGCCATATGTTTCCGGAGGGTTGTGTAGGGTTCCGTAGGGGCCTGTGGTGTTCCCTAGGGGCCTGTAGAGTCTCGTACAGTTCCGTAGGGTCCTGTAGGTTTCCATAAGCGCCCGCAGAGGTCTGAAGGGGCCCGTACTGTTCCGTAAGGATCCATAGGGTTCCGTAGAGCTTCGTAGGTTCCCTAGAGGCCTCTGGAGTACCGCAGGAGCCAGGAGTGTTCCGTAGGGTCCTCTAGGGTTGAGTAAGTGCCCGCAGGAGTCTGTAGGAATCCGTGGGATTCTGTAAGGTTCTGGAGGGTTCTGCAGGGTTCCGTAGGGGCCCGTAGAGTTCCGTAGTGGCTGGTAAAGTTCCCTAGGGCCCTGTACCGTTCCGTAACTGCCTGCAAGGGTCTTTAGGCTTCCGTAGGGGCTGGTAGGGTTCCATAAAGTTCCGTGGGTTCCTGCAGAGTTCTGCAAGTGCCCACAAGGGCCTGTAGGGGCCCACAGTGTTTCTGCCAGGTTCCGTAGAGTTCCGTAGGGGCCATATTTTTCTGTAGTGGCTGGTAGTATTCTGTAGGGGTCTGTAGGGCTCCGTAGGCGCCTGCAGTGTTCTGTAGGAGCCCATAGGGTTTTAGTGAGGTTCCGTTGTGTTGCTAAGGGTCTTGTAGAGTGCTGTCGGGTCCTGGAGTATTCTGTAGGGTTCCAGAGGGCCTCGTAGGGTTCCATCGAAATCTATAGGGTTCCCTAGGGGCCCATAGAGTCCCGTAGATTTCCGTAGGGACCTGTAGGGTTGTGTAAGTGCCCGCAGAAGTCTGTAGGAGTCTGTGGGATTCTGTAAGGTTCCAGAGGGTTCTGCAGGGTTCCGTAGGGACCCGTAGAGTTCCGTAGTGGCTGGTAAAGTTCCGTAGGGCCCTGTGGGGTTCTGTATGGACCTGTAGGGTTCCGTAGGGGCCTGCAGGGTTCCGTAAGTGCCCGCAGGTGTCTGTAGGGTTCCGTAGGGGTCTGTAGGGTTCCGTACGCACCTGTAGTGTTCTGTAGGAGCCCATAGGGTTTTAGTGAGGTTCCGTTGTGTTGCTAAGGGTCTTGTAGAGTGCTGTCGGGTCCTGGAGTATTCTGTAGGGTTCCAGAGGGGCTGGTAGGGTTCCGTCGAAATCTGAAGGGTTCCCTAGGGGCCCGTAGAGTCCCGTAGATTTCCGTAGGGGCCTGTAGGGTTGTGTAAGTGCCCGCAGGGGTTGGTAGGAGCTTGTAGGGTGCCATATGTTTCCGGAGGGTTGTGTAGGGTTCCGTAGGGGCCTGTGGTGTTCCCTAGGGGCCTGTAGAGTCTCGTACAGTTCCGTAGGGTCCTGTAGGTTTCCATAAGCGCCCGCAGAGGTCTGAAGGGGCCCGTACTGTTCCGTAAGGATCCATAGGGTTCCGTAGAGCTTCGTAGGTTCCCTAGAGGCCTCTGGAGTACCGCAGGAGCCAGCAGTGTTCCGTAGGGTCCTCTAGGGTTGAGTAAGTGCCCGCAGGAGTCTGTAGGAATCCGTGGGATTCTGTAAGGTTCTGGAGGGTTCTGCAGGGTTCCGTAGGGGCCCGTAGAGTTCCGTAGTGGCTGGTAAAGTTCCCTAGGGCCCTGTACCGTTCCGTAACTGCCTGCAAGGGTCTTTAGGCTTCCGTAGGGGCTGGTAGGGTTCCATAAAGTTCCGTGGGTTCCTGCAGAGTTCTGCAAGTGCCCGCAAGGGCCTGTAGGGGCCCACAGTGTTTCTGCCAGGTTCCGTAGGGGCCATATTTTTCTGTAGTGGCTGGTAGTATTCTGTAGGGGTCTGTAGGGTTCCGTAGGCGCCTGCAGTGTTCTGTAGGAGCCCATAGGGTTTTAGTGAGGTTCCGTTGTGTTGCTAAGGGTCTTGTAGAGTGCTGTCGGGTCCTGGAGTATTCTGTAGGGTTCCAGAGGGCCTCGTAGGGTTCCATCGAAATCTATAGGGTTCCCTAGGGGCCCATAGAGTCCCGTAGATTTCCGTAGGGACCTGTAGGGTTGTGTAAGTGCCCGCAGAAGTCTGTAGGAGTCTGTGGGATTCTGTAAGGTTCCGGAGGGTTCTGCAGGGTTCCGTAGGGACCCGTAGAGTTCCGTAGTGGCTGGTAAAGTTCCGTAGGGCCCTGTGGGGTTCTGTATGGACCTGTAGGGTTCCGTAGGGGCCTGCAGGGTTCCGTAAGTGCCTGCAGGTGTCTGTAGGGTTCCGTAGGGGTCTGTAGGGTTCCGTAGGCACCTGTAGTGTTCTGTAGGAGCCCATAGGGTTTTAGTGAGGTTCCGTTGTGTTGCTAAGGGTCTTGTAGAGTGCTGTCGGGTCCTGGAGTATTCTGTAGGGTTCCAGAGGGGCTGGTAGGGTTCCGTCGAAATCTGAAGGGTTCCCTAGGGGCCCGTAGAGTCCCGTAGATTTCCGTAGGGGCCTGTAGGGTTGTGTAAGTGCCCGCAGGGGTTGGTAGGAGCTTGTAGGGTGCCATATGTTTCCGGAGGGTTGTGTAGGGTTCCGTAGGGGCCTGTGGTGTTCCCTAGGGGCCTGTAGAGTCTCGTACAGTTCCGTAGGGTCCTGTAGGTTTCCATAAGCGCCCGCAGAGGTCTGAAGGGGCCCGTACTGTTCCGTAAGGATCCATAGGGTTCCGTAGAGCTTCGTAGGTTCCCTAGAGGCCTCTGGAGTACCGCAGGAGCCAGGAGTGTTCCGTAGGGTCCTCTAGGGTTGAGTAAGTGCCCGCAGGAGTCTGTAGGAATCCGTGGGATTCTCTAAGGTTCTGGAGGGTTCTGCAGGGTTCCGTAGGGGCCCGTAGAGTTCCGTAGTGGCTGGTAAAGTTCCCTAGGGCCCTGTACCGTTCCGTAACTGCCTGCAAGGGTCTTTAGGCTTCCGTAGGGGCTGGTAGGGTTCCATAAAGTTCCGTGGGTTCCTGCAGAGTTCTGCAAGTGCCCGCAAGGGCCTGTAGGGGCCCACAGTGTTTCTGCCAGGTTCCGTAGAGTTCCGTAGGGGCCATATTTTTCTGTAGTGGCTGGTAGTATTCTGTAGGGGTCTGTAGGGTTCCGTAGGCGCCTGCAGTGTTCTGTAGGAGCCCATAGGGTTTTAGTGAGGTTCCGTTGTGTTGCTAAGGGTCTTGTAGAGTGCTGTCGGGTCCTGGAGTATTCTGTAGGGTTCCAGAGGGCCTCGTAGGGTTCCCTCGAAATCTATAGGGTTCCCTAGGGGCCCATAGAGTCCCGTAGATTTCCGTAGGGACCTGTAGGGTTGTGTAAGTGCCCGCAGAAGTCTGTAGGAGTCTGTGGGATTCTGTAAGGTTCCGGAGGGTTCTGCAGGGTTCCGTAGGGACCCGTAGAGTTCCGTAGTGGCTGGTAAAGTTCCGTAGGGCCCTGTGGGGTTCTGTATGGACCTGTAGGGTTCCGTAGGGGCCTGCAGGGTTCCGTAAGTGCCTGCAGGTGTCTGTAGGGTTCCGTAGGGGTCTGTAGGGTTCCGTACGCACCTGTAGTGTTCTGTAGGAGCCCATAGGGTTTTAGTGAGGTTCCGTTGTGTTGCTAAGGGTCTTGTAGAGTGCTGTCGGGTCCTGGAGTATTCTGTAGGGTTCCAGAGGGGCTGGTAGGGTTCCGTCGAAATCTGAAGGGTTCCCTAGGGGCCCGTAGAGTCCCGTAGATTTCCGTAGGGGCCTGTAGGGTTGTGTAAGTGCCCGCAGGGGTTGGTAGGAGCTTGTAGGGTGCCATATGTTTCCGGAGGGTTGTGTAGGGTTCCGTAGGGGCCTGTGGTGTTCCCTAGGGGCCTGTAGAGTCTCGTACAGTTCCGTAGGGTCCTGTAGGTTTCCATAAGCGCCCGCAGAGGTCTGAAGGGGCCCGTACTGTTCCGTAAGGATCCATAGGGTTCCGTAGAGCTTCGTAGGTTCCCTAGAGGCCTCTGGAGTACCGCAGGAGCCAGTAGTGTTCCGTAGGGTCCTCTAGGGTTGAGTAAGTGCCCGCAGGAGTCTGTAGGAATCCGTGGGATTCTGTAAGGTTCTGGAGGGTTCTGCAGGGTTCCGTAGGGGCCCGTAGAGTTCCATAGTGGCTGGTAAAGTTCCCTAGGGCCCTGTACCGTTCCGTAACTGCCTGCAAGGGTCTTTAGGCTTCCGTAGGGGCTGGTAGGGTTCCATAAAGTTCCGTGGGTTCCTGCAGAGTTCTGCAAGTGCCCACAAGGGCCTGTAGGGGCCCACAGTGTTTCTGCCAGGTTCCGTAGAGTTCCGTAGGGACCATATTTTTCTGTAGTGGCTGGTAGTATTCTGTAGGGGTCTGTAGGGTTCCGTAGGCGCCTGCAGTGTTCTGTAGGAGCCCATAGGGTTTTAGTGAGGTTCCGTTGTGTTGCTAAGGGTCTTGTAGAGTGCTGTCGGGTCCTGGAGTATTCTGTAGGGTTCCAGAGGGGCTCGTAGGGTTCCATCGAAATCTATAGGGTTCCCTAGGAACCCATAGAGTCCCGTAGATTTCCGTAGGGACCTGTAGGGTTGTTTAAGTGCCCGCAGAAGTCTGTAGGAGTCTGTGGGATTCTGTAAGGTTCCGGAGGGTTCTGCAGGGTTCCGCAGGGACCCGTAGAGTTCCGTAGTGGCTGGTAAAGTTCCGTAGGGCCCTGTGGGGTTCTGTATGGACCTGTAGGGTTCCGTAGGGGCCTGCAGGGTTCCGTAAGTGCCCGCAGGTGTCTGTAGGGTTCCGTAGGGGTCTGTAGGGTTCCGTAGGCACCTGTAGTGTTCTGTAGGAGCCCATAGGGTTTTAGTGAGGTTCCGTTGTGTTGCTAAGGGTCTTGTAGAGTGCTGTCGGGTCCTGGAGTATTCTGTAGGGTTCCAGAGGGGCTGGTAGGGTTCCGTCGAAATCTGAAGGGTTCCCTAGGGGCCCGTAGAGTCCCGTAGATTTCCGTAGGGGCCTGTAGGGTTGTGTAAGTGCCCGCAGGGGTTGGTAGGAGCTTGTAGGGTGCCATATGTTTCCGGAGGGTTGTGTAGGGTTCCGTAGGGGCCTGTGGTGTTCCCTAGGGGCCTGTAGAGTCTCGTACAGTTCCGTAGGGTCCTGTAGGTTTCCATAAGCGCCCGCAGAGGTCTGAAGGGGCCCGTACTGTTCCGTAAGGATCCATAGGGTTCCGTAGAGCTTCGTAGGTTCCCTAGAGGCCTCTGGAGTACCGCAGGAGCCAGTAGTGTTCCGTAGGGTCCTCTAGGGTTGAGTAAGTGCCCGCAGGAGTCTGTAGGAATCCGTGGGATTCTGTAAGGTTCTGGAGGGTTCTGCAGGGTTCCGTAGGGGCCCGTAGAGTTCCATAGTGGCTGGTAAAGTTCCCTAGGGCCCTGTACCGTTCCGTAACTGCCTGCAAGGGTCTTTAGGCTTCCGTAGGGGCTGGTAGGGTTCCATAAAGTTCCGTGGGTTCCTGCAGAGTTCTGCAAGTGCCCACAAGGGCCTGTAGGGGCCCACAGTGTTTCTGCCAGGTTCCGTAGAGTTCCGTAGGGGCCATATTTTTCTGTAGTGGCTGGTAGTATTCTGTAGGGGTCTGTAGGGTTCCGTAGGCGCCTGCAGTGTTCTGTAGGAGCCCATAGGGTTTTAGTGAGGTTCCGTTGTGTTGCTAAGGGTCTTGTAGAGTGCTGTCGGGTCCTGGAGTATTCTGTAGGGTTCCAGAGGGGCTCGTAGGGTTCCATCGAAATCTATAGGGTTCCCTAGGAACCCATAGAGTCCCGTAGATTTCCGTAGGGACCTGTAGGGTTGTTTAAGTGCCCGCAGAAGTCTGTAGGAGTCTGTGGGATTCTGTAAGGTTCCGGAGGGTTCTGCAGGGTTCCGCAGGGACCCGTAGAGTTCCGTAGTGGCTGGTAAAGTTCCGTAGGGCCCTGTGGGGTTCTGTATGGACCTGTAGGGTTCCGTAGGGGCCTGCAGGGTTCCGTAAGTGCCCGCAGGTGTCTGTAGGGTTCCGTAGGGGTCTGTAGGGTTCCGTAGGCACCTGTAGTGTTCTGTAGGAGCCCATAGGGTTTTAGTGAGGTTCCGTTGTGTTGCTAAGGGTCTTGTAGAGTGCTGTCGGGTCCTGGAGTATTCTGTAGGGTTCCAGAGGGGCTGGTAGGGTTCCGTCGAAATCTGAAGGGTTCCCTAGGGGCCCGTAGAGTCCCGTAGATTTCCGTAGGGGCCTGTAGGGTTGTGTAAGTGCCCGCAGGGGTTGGTAGGAGCTTGTAGGGTGCCATATGTTTCCGGAGGGTTGTGTAGGGTTCCGTAGGGGCCTGTGGTGTTCCCTAGGGGCCTGTAGAGTCTCGTACAGTTCCGTAGGGTCCTGTAGGTTTCCATAAGCGCCCGCAGAGGTCTGAAGGGGCCCGTACTGTTCCGTAAGGATCCATAGGGTTCCGTAGAGCTTCGTAGGTTCCCTAGAGGCCTCTGGAGTACCGCAGGAGCCAGTAGTGTTCCGTAGGGTCCTCTAGGGTTGAGTAAGTGCCCGCAGGAGTCTGTAGGAATCCGTGGGATTCTGTAAGGTTCTGGAGGGTTCTGCAGGGTTCCGTAGGGGCCCGTAGAGTTCCGTAGTGGCTGGTAAAGTTCCCTAGGGCCCTGTACCGTTCCGTAACTGCCTGCAAGGGTCTTTAGGCTTCCGTAGGGGCTGGTAGGGTTCCATAAAGTTCCGTGGGTTCCTGCAGAGTTCTGCAAGTGCCCGCAAGGGCCTGTAGGGGCCCACAGTGTTTCTGCCAGGTTCCGTAGAGTTCCGTAGGGGCCATATTTTTCTGTAGTGGCTGGTAGTATTCTGTAGGGGTCTGTAGGGTTCCGTAGGCGCCTGCAGTGTTCTGTAGGAGCCCATAGGGTTTTAGTGAGGTTCCGTTGTGTTGCTAAGGGTCTTGTAGAGTGCTGTCGGGTCCTGGAGTATTCTGTAGGGTTCCAGAGGGCCTCGTAGGGTTCCATCGAAATCTGAAGGGTTCCCTAGGGGCCCATAGAGTCCCGTAGATTTCCGTAGGGACCTGTAGGGTTGTGTAAGTGCCCGCAGAAGTCTGTAGGAGTCTGTGGGATTCTGTAAGGTTCCGGAGGGTTCTGCAGGGTTCCGTAGGGACCCGTAGAGTTCCGTAGTGGCTGGTAAAGTTCCGTAGGGCCCTGTGGGGTTCTGTATGGACCTGTAGGGTTCCGTAGGGGCCTGCAGGGTTCCGTAAGTGCCCGCAGGTGTCTGTAGGGTTCCGTAGGGGTCTGTAGGGTTCCGTAGGCACCTGTAGTGTTCTGTAGGAGCCCATAGGGTTTTAGTGAGGTTCCGTTGTGTTGCTAAGGGTCTTGTAGAGTGCTGTCGGGTCCTGGAGTATTCTGTAGGGTTCCAGAGGGGCTGGTAGGGTTCCGTCGAAATCTGAAGGGTTCCCTAGGGGCCCGTAGAGTCCCGTAGATTTCCGTAGGGGCCTGTAGGGTTGTGTAAGTGCCCGCAGGGGTTGGTAGGAGCTTGTAGGGTGCCATATGTTTCCGGAGGGTTGTGTAGGGTTCCGTAGGGGCCTGTGGTGTTCCCTAGGGGCCTGTAGAGTCTCGTACAGTTCCGTAGGGTCCTGTAGGTTTCCATAAGCGCCCGCAGAGGTCTGAAGGGGCCCGTACTGTTCCGTAAGGATCCATAGGGTTCCGTAGAGCTTCGTAGGTTCCCTAGAGGCCTCTGGAGTACCGCAGGAGCCAGTAGTGTTCCGTAGGGTCCTCTAGGGTTGAGTAAGTGCCCGCAGGAGTCTGTAGGAATCCGTGGGATTCTGTAAGGTTCTGGAGGGTTCTGCAGGGTTCCGTAGGGGCCCGTAGAGTTCCATAGTGGCTGGTAAAGTTCCCTAGGGCCCTGTACCGTTCCGTAACTGCCTGCAAGGGTCTTTAGGCTTCCGTAGGGGCTGGTAGGGTTCCATAAAGTTCCGTGGGTTCCTGCAGAGTTCTGCAAGTGCCCACAAGGGCCTGTAGGGGCCCACAGTGTTTCTGCCAGGTTCCGTAGAGTTCCGTAGGGGCCATATTTTTCTGTAGTGGCTGGTAGTATTCTGTAGGGGTCTGTAGGGTTCCGTAGGCGCCTGCAGTGTTCTGTAGGAGCCCATAGGGTTTTAGTGAGGTTCCGTTGTGTTGCTAAGGGTCTTGTAGAGTGCTGTCGGGTCCTGGAGTATTCTGTAGGGTTCCAGAGGGCCTCGTAGGGTTCCATCGAAATCTATAGGGTTCCCTAGGGGCCCATAGAGTCCCGTAGATTTCCGTAGGGACCTGTAGGGTTGTGTAAGTGCCCGCAGAAGTCTGTAGGAGTCTGTGGGATTCTGTAAGGTTCCGGAGGGTTCTGCAGGGTTCCGTAGGGACCCGTAGAGTTCCGTAGTGGCTGGTAAAGTTCCGTAGGGCCCTGTGGGGTTCTGTATGGACCTGTAGGGTTCCGTAGGGGCCTGCAGGGTTCCGTAAGTGCCCGCAGGTGTCTGTAGGGTTCCGTAGGGGTCTGTAGGGTTCCGTAGGCACCTGTAGTGTTCTGTAGGAGCCCATAGGGTTTTAGTGAGGTTCCGTTGTGTTGCTAAGGGTCTTGTAGAGTGCTGTCGGGTCCTGGAGTATTCTGTAGGGTTCCAGAGGGGCTGGTAGGGTTCCGTCGAAATCTGAAGGGTTCCCTAGGGGCCCGTAGAGTCCCGTAGATTTCCGTAGGGGCCTGTAGGGTTGTGTAAGTGCCCGCAGGGGTTGGTAGGAGCTTGTAGGGTGCCATATGTTTCCGGAGGGTTGTGTAGGGTTCCGTAGGGGCCTGTGGTGTTCCCTAGGGGCCTGTAGAGTCTCGTACAGTTCCGTAGGGTCCTGTAGGTTTCCATAAGCGCCCGCAGAGGTCTGAAGGGGCCCGTACTGTTCCGTAAGGATCCATAGGATTCCGTAGAGCTTCGTAGGTTCCCTAGAGGCCTCTGGAGTACCGCAGGAGCCAGTAGTGTTCCGTAGGGTCCTCTAGGGTTGAGTAAGTGCCCGCAGGAGTCTGTAGGAATCCGTGGGATTCTGTAAGGTTCTGGAGGGTTCTGCAGGGTTCCGTAGGGGCCCGTAGAGTTCCGTAGTGGCTGGTAAAGTTCCCTAGGGCCCTGTACCGTTCCGTAACTGCCTGCAAGGGTCTTTAGGCTTCCGTAGGGGCTGGTAGGGTTCCATAAAGTTCCGTGGGTTCCTGCAGAGTTCTGCAAGTGCCCACAAGGGCCTGTAGGGGCCCACAGTGTTTCTGCCAGGTTCCGTAGAGTTCCGTAGGGGCCATATTTTTCTGTAGTGGCTGGTAGTATTCTGTAGGGGTCTGTAGGGTTCCGTAGGCGCCTGCAGTGTTCTGTAGGAGCCCATAGGGTTTTAGTGAGGTTCCGTTGTGTTGCTAAGGGTCTTGTAGAGTGCTGTCGGGTCCTGGAGTATTCTGTAGGGTTCCAGAGGGCCTCGTAGGGTTCCATCGAAATCTATAGGGTTCCCTAGGGGCCCATAGAGTCCCGTAGATTTCCGTAGGGACCTGTAGGGTTGTGTAAGTGCCCGCAGAAGTCTGTAGGAGTCTGTGGGATTCTGTAAGGTTCCGGAGGGTTCTGCGGGGTTCCGTAGGGACCCGTAGAGTTCCGTAGTGGCTGGTAAAGTTCCGTAGGGCCCTGTGGGGTTCTGTATGGACCTGTAGGGTTCCTTAGGGGCCTGCAGGGTTCCGTAAGTGCCCGCAGGTGTCTGTAGGGTTCCGTAGGGGTCTGTAGGGTTCCGTAGGCACCTGTAGTGTTCTGTAGGAGCCCATAGGGTTTTAGTGAGGTTCCGTTGTGTTGCTAAGGGTCTTGTAGAGTGCTGTCGGGTCCTGGAGTATTCTGTAGGGTTCCAGAGGGGCTGGTAGGGTTCCGTCGAAATCTGAAGGGTTCCCTAGGGGCCCGTAGAGTCCCGTAGATTTCCGTAGGGGCCTGTAGGGTTGTGTAAGTGCCCGCAGGGGTTGGTAGGAGCTTGTAGGGTGCCATATGTTTCCGGAGGGTTGTGTAGGGTTCCGTAGGGGCCTGTGGTGTTCCCTAGGGGCCTGTAGAGTCTCGTGCAGTTCCGTAGGGTCCTGTAGGTTTCCATAAGCGCCCGCAGAGGTCTGAAGGGGCCCGTACTGTTCCGTAAGGATCCATAGGATTCCGTAGAGCTTCGTAGGTTCCCTAGAGGCCTCTGGAGTACCGCAGGAGCCAGTAGTGTTCCGTAGGGTCCTCTAGGGTTGAGTAAGTGCCCGCAGGAGTCTGTAGGAATCCGTGGGATTCTGTAAGGTTCTGGAGGGTTCTGCAGGGTTCCGTAGGGGCCCGTAGAGTTCCGTAGTGGCTGGTAAAGTTCCCTAGGGCCCTGTACCGTTCCGTAACTGCCTGCAAGGGTCTTTAGGCTTCCGTAGGGGCTGGTAGGGTTCCATAAAGTTCCGTGGGTTCCTGCAGAGTTCTGCAAGTGCCCGCAAGGGCCTGTAGGGGCCCACAGTGTTTCTGCCAGGTTCCGTAGAGTTCCGTAGGGGCCATATTTTTCTGTAGTGGCTGGTAGTATTCTGTAGGGGTCTGTAGGGTTCCGTAGGCGCCTGCAGTGTTCTGTAGGAGCCCATAGGGTTTTAGTGAGGTTCCGTTGTGTTGCTAAGGGTCTTGTAGAGTGCTGTCGGGTCCTGGAGTATTCTGTAGGGTTCCAGAGGGCCTCGTAGGGTTCCATCGAAATCTATAGGGTTCCCTAGGGGCCCATAGAGTCCCGTAGATTTCCGTAGGGACCTGTAGGGTTGTGTAAGTGCCCGCAGAAGTCTGTAGGAGTCTGTGGGATTCTGTAAGGTTCCGGAGGGTTCTGCAGGGTTCCGTAGGGACCCGTAGAGTTCCGTAGTGGCTGGTAAAGTTCCGTAGGGCCCTGTGGGGTTCTGTATGGACCTGTAGGGTTCCGTAGGGGCCTGCAGGGTTCTGTAAGTGCCCGCAGGTGTCTGTAGGGTTCCGTAGGGGTCTGTAGGGTTCCGTAGGCACCTGCAGTGTTCTGTAGGAGCCCATAGGGTTTTAGTGAGGTTCCGTTGTGTTGCTAAGGGTCTTGTAGAGTGCTGTCGGGTCCTGGAGTATTCTGTAGGGTTCCAGAGGGGCTGGTAGGGTTCCGTCGAAATCTGAAGGGTTCCCTAGGGGCCCGTAGAGTCCCGTAGATTTCCGTAGGGGCCTGTAGGGTTGTGTAAGTGCCCGCAGGGGTTGGTAGGAGCTTGTAGGGTGCCATATGTTTCCGGAGGGTTGTGTAGGGTTCCGTAGGGGCCTGTGGTGTTCCCTAGGGGCCTGTAGAGTCTCGTACAGTTCCGTAGGGTCCTGTAGGTTTCCATAAGCGCCCGCAGAGGTCTGAAGGGGCCCGTACTGTTCCGTAAGGATCCATAGGATTCCCTAGAGCTTCGTAGGTTCCCTAGAGGCCTCTGGAGTACCGCAGGAGCCAGTAGTGTTCCGTAGGGTCCTCTAGGGTTGAGTAAGTGCCCGCAGGAGTCTGTAGGAATCCGTGGGATTCTGTAAGGTTCTGGAGGGTTCTGCAGGGTTCCGTAGGGGCCCGTAGAGTTCCGTAGTGGCTGGTAAAGTTCCCTAGGGCCCTGTACCGTTCCGTAACTGCCTGCAAGGGTCTTTAGGCTTCCGTAGGGGCTGGTAGGGTTCCATAAAGTTCCGTGGGTTCCTGCAGAGTTCTGCAAGTGCCCGCAAGGGCCTGTAGGGGCCCACAGTGTTTCTGCCAGGTTCCGTAGAGTTCCGTAGGGGCCATATTTTTCTGTAGTGGCTGGTAGTATTCTGTAGGGGTCTGTAGGGTTCCGTAGGCGCCTGCAGTGTTCTGTAGGAGCCCATAGGGTTTTAGTGAGGTTCCGTTGTGTTGCTAAGGGTCTTGTAGAGTGCTGTCGGGTCCTGGAGTATTCTGTAGGGTTCCAGAGGGCCTCGTAGGGTTCCATCGAAATCTATAGGGTTCCCTAGGGGCCCATAGAGTCCCGTAGATTTCCGTAGGGACCTGTAGGGTTGTGTAAGTGCCCGCAGAAGTCTGTAGGAGTCTGTGGGATTCTGTAAGGTTCCGGAGGGTTCTGCAGGGTTCCGTAGGGACCCGTAGAGTTCCGTAGTGGCTGGTAAAGTTCCGTAGGGCCCTGTGGGGTTCTGTATGGACCTGTAGGGTTCCGTAGGGGCCTGCAGGGTTCCGTAAGTGCCCGCAGGTGTCTGTAGGGTTCCGTAGGGGTCTGTAGGGTTCCGTAGGCACCTGTAGTGTTCTGTAGGAGCCCATAGGGTTTTAGTGAGGTTCCGTTGTGTTGCTAAGGGTCTTGTAGAGTGCTGTCGGGTCCTGGAGTATTCTGTAGGGTTCCAGAGGGGCTGGTAGGGTTCCGTCGAAATCTGAAGGGTTCCCTAGGGGCCCGTAGAGTCCCGTAGATTTCCGTAGGGGCCTGTAGGGTTGTGTAAGTGCCCGCAGGGGTTGGTAGGAGCTTGTAGGGTGCCATATGTTTCCGGAGGGTTGTGTAGGGTTCCGTAGGGGCCTGTGGTGTTCCCTAGGGGCCTGTAGAGTCTCGTACAGTTCCGTAGGGTCCTGTAGGTTTCCATAAGCGCCCGCAGAGGTCTGAAGGGGCCCGTACTGTTCCGTAAGGATCCATAGGGTTCTGTAGAGCTTCGTAGGTTCCCTAGAGGCCTCTGGAGTACCGCAGGAGCCAGGAGTGTTCCGTAGGGTCCTCTAGGGTTGAGTAAGTGCCCGCAGGAGTCTGTAGGAATCCGTGGGATTCTGTAAGGTTCTGGAGGGTTCTGCAGGGTTCCGTAGGGGCCCGTAGAGTTCCGTAGTGGCTGGTAAAGTTCCCTAGGGCCCTGTACCGTTCCGTAACTGCCTGCAAGGGTCTTTAGGCTTCCGTAGGGGCTGGTAGGGTTCCATAAAGTTCCGTGGGTTCCTGCAGAGTTCTGCAAGTGCCCGCAAGGGCCTGTGGGGGCCCACAGTGTTTCTGCCAGGTTCCGTAGGGGCCATATTTTTCTGTAGTGGCTGGTAGTATTCTGTAGGGGTCTGTAGGGTTCCGTAGGCGCCTGCAGTGTTCTGTAGGAGCCCATAGGGTTTTAGTGAGGTTCCGTTGTGTTGCTAAGGGTCTTGTAGAGTGCTGTCGGGTCCTGGAGTATTCTGTAGGGTTCCAGAGGGCCTCGTAGGGTTCCATCGAAATCTATAGGGTTCCCTAGGGGCCCATAGAGTCCCGTAGATTTCCGTAGGGACCTGTAGGGTTGTGTAAGTGCCTGCAGAAGTCTGTAGGAGTCTGTGGGATTCTGTAAGGTTCCGGAGGGTTCTGCAGGGTTCCGCAGGGACCCGTAGAGTTCCGTAGTGGCTGGTAAAGTTCCGTAGGGCCCTGTGGGGTTCTGTATGGACCTGTAGGGTTCCGTAGGGGCCTGCAGGGTTCCGTAAGTGCCCGCAGGTGTCTGTAGGGTTCCGTAGGGGTCTGTAGGGTTCCGTAGGCACCTGTAGTGTTCTGTAGGAGCCCATAGGGTTTTAGTGAGGTTCCGTTGTGTTGCTAAGGGTCTTGTAGAGTGCTGTCGGGTCCTGGAGTATTCTGTAGGGTTCCAGAGGGGCTGGTAGGGTTCCGTCGAAATCTGAAGGGTTCCCTAGGGGCCCGTAGAGTCCCGTAGATTTCCGTAGGGGCCTGTAGGGTTGTGTAAGTGCCCGCAGGGGTTGGTAGGAGCTTGTAGGGTGCCATATGTTTCCGGAGGGTTGTGTAGGGTTCCGTAGGGGCCTGTGGTGTTCCCTAGGGGCCTGTAGAGTCTCGTACAGTTCCGTAGGGTCCTGTAGGTTTCCATAAGCGCCCGCAGAGGTCTGAAGGGGCCCGTACTGTTCCGTAAGGATCCATAGGGTTCCGTAGAGCTTCGTAGGTTCCCTAGAGGCCTCTGGAGTACCGCAGGAGCCAGTAGTGTTCCGTAGGGTCCTCTAGGGTTGAGTAAGTGCCCGCAGGAGTCTGTAGGAATCCGTGGGATTCTGTAAGGTTCTGGAGGGTTCTGCAGGGTTCCGTAGGGGCCCGTAGAGTTCCGTAGTGGCTGGTAAAGTTCCCTAGGGCCCTGTACCGTTCCGTAACTGCCTGCAAGGGTCTTTAGGCTTCCGTAGGGGCTGGTAGGGTTCCATAAAGTTCCGTGGGTTCCTGCAGAGTTCTGCAAGTGCCCGCAAGGGCCTGTAGGGGCCCACAGTGTTTCTGCCAGGTTCCGTAGAGTTCCGTAGGGGCCATATTTTTCTGTAGTGGCTGGTAGTATTCTGTAGGGGTCTGTAGGGTTCCGTAGGCGCCTGCAGTGTTCTGTAGGAGCCCATAGGGTTTTAGTGAGGTTCCGTTGTGTTGCTAAGGGTCTTGTAGAGTGCTGTCGGGTCCTGGAGTATTCTGTAGGGTTCCAGAGGGCCTCGTAGGGTTCCATCGAAATCTATAGGGTTCCCTAGGGGCCCATAGAGTCCCGTAGATTTCCGTAGGGACCTGTAGGGTTGTGTAAGTGCCCGCAGAAGTCTGTAGGAGTCTGTGGGATTCTGTAAGGTTCCGGAGGGTTCTGCAGGGTTCCGTAGGGACCCGTAGAGTTCCGTAGTGGCTGGTAAAGTTCCGTAGGGCCCTGTGGGGTTCTGTATGGACCTGTAGGGTTCCGTAGGGGCCTGCAGGGTTCCGTAAGTGCCCGCAGGTGTCTGTAGGGTTCCGTAGGGGTCTGTAGGGTTCCGTAGGCACCTGTAGTGTTCTGTAGGAGCCCATAGGGTTTTAGTGAGGTTCCGTTGTGTTGCTAAGGGTCTTGTAGAGTGCTGTCGGGTCCTGGAGTATTCTGTAGGGTTCCAGAGGGGCTGGTAGGGTTCCGTCGAAATCTGAAGGGTTCCCTAGGGGCCCGTAGAGTCCCGTAGATTTCCGTAGGGGCCTGTAGGGTTGTGTAAGTGCCCGCAGGGGTTGGTAGGAGCTTGTAGGGTGCCATATGTTTCCGGAGGGTTGTGTAGGGTTCCGTAGGGGCCTGTGGTGTTCCCTAGGGGCCTGTAGAGTCTCGTACAGTTCCGTAGGGTCCTGTAGGTTTCCATAAGCGCCCGCAGAGGTCTGAAGGGGCCCGTACTGTGCCGTAAGGATCCATAGGGTTCCGTAGAGCTTCGTAGGTTCCCTAGAGGCCTGTGGAGTACCGCAGGAGCCAGGAGTGTTCCGTAGGGTCCTCTAGGGTTGAGTAAGTGCCCGCAGGAGTCTGTAGGAATCCGTGGGATTCTCTAAGGTTCTGGAGGGTTCTGCAGGGTTCCGTAGGGGCCCGTAGAGTTCCGTAGTGGCTGGTAAAGTTCCCTAGGGCCCTGTACCGTTCCGTAACTGCCTGCAAGGGTCTTTAGGCTTCCGTAGGGGCTGGTAGGGTTCCATAAAGTTCCGTGGGTTCCTGCAGAGTTCTGCAAGTGCCCGCAAGGGCCTGTAGGGGCCCACAGTGTTTCTGCCAGGTTCCGTAGAGTTCCGTAGGGGCCATATTTTTCTGTAGTGGCTGGTAGTATTCTGTAGGGGTCTGTAGGGTTCCGTAGGCGCCTGCAGTGTTCTGTAGGAGCCCATAGGGTTTTAGTGAGGTTCCGTTGTGTTGCTAAGGGTCTTGTAGAGTGCTGTCGGGTCCTGGAGTATTCTGTAGGGTTCCAGAGGGGCTGGTAGGGTTCCGTCGAAATCTGAAGGGTTCCCTAGGGGCCCGTAGAGTCCCGTAGATTTCCGTAGGGGCCTGTAGGGTTGTGTAAGTGCCCGCAGGGGTTGGTAGGAGCTTGTAGGGTGCCATATGTTTCCGGAGGGTTGTGTAGGGTTCCGTAGGGGCCTGTGGTGTTCCCTAGGGGCCTGTAGAGTCTCGTACAGTTCCGTAGGGTCCTGTAGGTTTCCCTAAGCGCCCGCAGAGGTCTGAAGGGGCCCGTACTGTTCCGTAAGGATCCATAGGGTTCCGTAGAGCTTCGTAGGTTCCCTAGAGGCCTCTGGAGTACCGCAGGAGCCAGTAGTGTTCCGTAGGGTCCTCTAGGGTTGAGTAAGTGCCCGCAGGAGTCTGTAGGAATCCGTGGGATTCTCTAAGGTTCTGGAGGGTTCTGCAGGGTTCCGTAGGGGCCCGTAGAGTTCCATAGTGGCTGGTAAAGTTCCCTAGGGCCCTGTACCGTTCCGTAACTGCCTGCAAGGGTCTTTAGGCTTCCGTAGGGGCTGGTAGGGTTCCATAAAGTTCCGTGGGTTCCTGCAGAGTTCTGCAAGTGCCCGCAAGGGCCTGTAGGGGCCCACAGTGTTTCTGCCAGGTTCCGTAGAGTTCCGTAGGGGCCATATTTTTCTGTAGTGGCTGGTAGTATTCTGTAGGGGTCTGTAGGGTTCCGTAGGCGCCTGCAGTGTTCTGTAGGAGCCCATAGGGTTTTAGTGAGGTTCCGTTGTGTTGCTAAGGGTCTTGTAGAGTGCTGTCGGGTCCTGGAGTATTCTGTAGGGTTCCAGAGGGCCTCGTAGGGTTCCGTCGAAATCTATAGGGTTCCCTAGGGGCCCATAGAGTCCCGTAGATTTCCGTAGGGACCTGTAGGGTTGTGTAAGTGCCCGCAGAAGTCGGTAGGAGTCTGTGGGATTCTGTAAGGTTCCGGAGGGTTCTGCAGGGTTCCGTAGGGACCCGTAGAGTTCCGTAGTGGCTGGTAAAGTTCCGTAGGGCCCTGTGGGGTTCTGTATGGACCTGTAGGGTTCCGTAGGGGCCTGCAGGGTTCCGTAAGTGCCCGCAGGTGTCTGTAGGGTTCCGTAGGGGTCTGTAGGGTTCCGTAGGCACCTGCAGTGTTCTGTAGGAGCCCATAGGGTTTTAGTGAGGTTCCGTTGTGTTGCTAAGGGTCTTGTAGAGTGCTGTCGGGTCCTGGAGTATTCTGTAGGGTTCCAGAGGGGCTGGTAGGGTTCCGTCGAAATCTGAAGGGTTCCCTAGGGGCCCGTAGAGTCCCGTAGATTTCCGTAGGGGCCTGTAGGGTTGTGTAAGTGCCCGCAGGGGTTGGTAGGAGCTTGTAGGGTGCCATATGTTTCCGGAGGGTTGTGTAGGGTTCCGTAGGGGCCTGTGGTGTTCCCTAGGGGCCTGTAGAGTCTCGTACAGTTCCGTAGGGTCCTGTAGGTTTCCATAAGCGCCCGCAGAGGTCTGAAGGGGCCCGTACTGTTCCGTAAGGATCCATAGGGTTCCGTAGAGCTTCGTAGGTTCCCTAGAGGCCTCTGGAGTACCGCAGGAGCCAGTAGTGTTCCGTAGGGTCCTCTAGGGTTGAGTAAGTGCCCGCAGGAGTCTGTAGGAATCCGTGGGATTCTCTAAGGTTCTGGAGGGTTCTGCAGGGTTCCGTAGGGGCCCGTAGAGTTCCGTAGTGGCTGGTAAAGTTCCCTAGGGCCCTGTACCGTTCCGTAACTGCCTGCAAGGGTCTTTAGGCTTCCGTAGGGGCTGGTAGGGTTCCATAAAGTTCCGTGGGTTCCTGCAGAGTTCTGCAAGTGCCCACAAGGGCCTGTAGGGGCCCACAGTGTTTCTGCCAGGTTCCGTAGAGTTCCGTAGGGGCCATATTTTTCTGTAGTGGCTGGTAGTATTCTGTAGGGGTCTGTAGGGTTCCGTAGGCGCCTGCAGTGTTCTGTAGGAGCCCATAGGGTTTTAGTGAGGTTCCGTTGTGTTGCTAAGGGTCTTGTAGAGTGCTGTCGGGTCCTGGAGTATTCTGTAGGGTTCCAGAGGGCCTCGTAGGGTTCCGTCGAAATCTATAGGGTTCCCTAGGGGCCCATAGAGTCCCGTAGATTTCCGTAGGGACCTGTAGGGTTGTGTAAGTGCCCGCAGAAGTCTGTAGGAGTCTGTGGGATTCTGTAAGGTTCCGGAGGGTTCTGCGGGGTTCCGTAGGGACCCGTAGAGTTCCGTAGTGGCTGGTAAAGTTCCGTAGGGCCCTGTGGGGTTCTGTATGGACCTGTAGGGTTCCGTAGGGGCCTGCAGGGTTCCGTAAGTGCCCGCAGGTGTCTGTAGGGTTCCGTAGGGGTCTGTAGGGTTCCGTAGGCACCTGTAGTGTTCTGTAGGAGCCCATAGGGTTTTAGTGAGGTTCCGTTGTGTTGCTAAGGGTCTTGTAGAGTGCTGTCGGGTCCTGGAGTATTCTGTAGGGTTCCAGAGGGGCTGGTAGGGTTCCGTCGAAATCTGAAGGGTTCCCTAGGGGCCCGTAGAGTCCCGTAGATTTCCGTAGGGGCCTGTAGGGTTGTGTAAGTGCCCGCAGGGGTTGGTAGGAGCTTGTAGGGTGCCATATGTTTCCGGAGGGTTGTGTAGGGTTCCGTAGGGGCCTGTGGTGTTCCCTAGGGGCCTGTAGAGTCTCGTACAGTTCCGTAGGGTCCTGTAGGGTTGTGTAAGTGCCCGCAGGGGTTGGTAGGAGCTTGTAGGGTGCCATATGTTTCCGGAGGGTTGTGTAGGGTTCCGTAGGGGCCTGTGGTGTTCCCTAGGGGCCTGTAGAGTCTCGTACAGTTCCGTAGGGTCCTGTAGGTTTCCATAAGCGCCCGCAGAGGTCTGAAGGGGCCCGTACTGTTCCGTAAGGATCCATAGGGTTCCGTAGAGCTTCGTAGGTTCCCTAGAGGCCTCTGGAGTACCGCAGGAGCCAGGAGTGTTCCGTAGGGTCCTCTAGGGTTGAGTAAGTGCCCGCAGGAGTCTGTAGGAATCCGTGGGATTCTGTAAGGTTCTGGAGGGTTCTGCAGGGTTCCGTAGGGGCCCGTAGAGTTCCATAGTGGCTGGTAAAGTTCCCTAGGGCCCTGTACCGTTCCGTAACTGCCTGCAAGGGTCTTTAGGCTTCCGTAGGGGCTGGTAGGGTTCCATAAAGTTCCGTGGGTTCCTGCAGAGTTCTGCAAGTGCCCACAAGGGCCTGTAGGGGCGCACAGTGTTTCTGTCAGGTTCCGTAGAGTTCCGTAGGGGCCATATTTTTCTGTAGTGGCTGGTAGTATTCTGTAGGGGTCTGTAGGGTTCCGTAGGCGCCTGCAGTGTTCTGTAGGAGCCCATAGGGTTTTAGTGAGGTTCCGTTGTGTTGCTAAGGGTCTTGTAGAGTGCTGTCGGGTCCTGGAGTATTCTGTAGGGTTCCAGAGGGCCTCGTAGGGTTCCGTCGAAATCTATAGGGTTCCCTAGGGGCCCATAGAGTCCCGTAGATTTCCGTAGGGACCTGTAGGGTTGTGTAAGTGCCCGCAGAAGTCGGTAGGAGTCTGTGGGATTCTGTAAGGTTCCGGAGGGTTCTGCAGGGTTCCGTAGGGACCCGTAGAGTTCCGTAGTGGCTGGTAAAGTTCCGTAGGGCCCTGTGGGGTTCTGTATGGACCTGTAGGGTTCCGTAGGGGCCTGCAGGGTTCCGTAAGTGCCCGCAGGTGTCTGTAGGGTTCCGTAGGGGTCTGTAGGGTTCCGTAGGCACCTGCAGTGTTCTGTAGGAGCCCATAGGGTTTTAGTGAGGTTCCGTTGTGTTGCTAAGGGTCTTGTAGAGTGCTGTCGGGTCCTGGAGTATTCTGTAGGGTTCCAGAGGGGCTGGTAGGGTTCCGTCGAAATCTGAAGGGTTCCCTAGGGGCCCGTAGAGTCCCGTAGATTTCCGTAGGGGCCTGTAGGGTTGTGTAAGTGCCCGCAGGGGTTGGTAGGAGCTTGTAGGGTGCCATATGTTTCCGGAGGGTTGTGTAGGGTTCCGTAGGGGCCTGTGGTGTTCCCTAGGGGCCTGTAGAGTCTCGTACAGTTCCGTAGGGTCCTGTAGGTTTCCATAAGCGCCCGCAGAGGTCTGAAGGGGCCCGTACTGTTCCGTAAGGATCCATAGGATTCCGTAGAGCTTCGTAGGTTCCCTAGAGGCCTCTGGAGTACCGCAGGAGCCAGTAGTGTTCCGTAGGGTCCTCTAGGGTTGAGTAAGTGCCCGCAGGAGTCTGTAGGAATCCGTGGGATTCTGTAAGGTTCTGGAGGGTTCTGCAGGGTTCCGTAGGGGCCCGTAGAGTTCCGTAGTGGCTGGTAAAGTTCCCTAGGGCCCTGTACCGTTCCGTAACTGCCTGCAAGGGTCTTTAGGCTTCCGTAGGGGCTGGTAGGGTTCCATAAAGTTCCGTGGGTTCCTGCAGAGTTCTGCAAGTGCCCACAAGGGCCTGTAGGGGCCCACAGTGTTTCTGCCAGGTTCCGTAGAGTTCCGTAGGGGCCATATTTTTCTGTAGTGGCTGGTAGTATTCTGTAGGGGTCTGTAGGGTTCCGTAGGCGCCTGCAGTGTTCTGTAGGAGCCCATAGGGTTTTAGTGAGGTTCCGTTGTGTTGCTAAGGGTCTTGTAGAGTGCTGTCGGGTCCTGGAGTATTCTGTAGGGTTCCAGAGGGGCTGGTAGGGTTCCGTCGAAATCTGAAGGGTTCCCTAGGGGCCCGTAGAGTCCCGTAGATTTCCGTAGGGGCCTGTAGGGTTGTGTAAGTGCCCGCAGAAGTCGGTAGGAGTCTGTGGGATTCTGTAAGGTTCCGGAGGGTTCTGCAGGGTTCCGTAGGGACCCGTAGAGTTCCGTAGTGGCTGGTAAAGTTCCGTAGGGCCCTGTGGGGTTCTGTATGGACCTGTAGGGTTCCGTAGGGGCCTGCAGGGTTCCGTAAGTGCCCGCAGGTGTCTGTAGGGTTCCGTAGGGGTCTGTAGGGTTCCGTAGGCACCTGCAGTGTTCTGTAGGAGCCCATAGGGTTTTAGTGAGGTTCCGTTGTGTTGCTAAGGGTCTTGTAGAGTGCTGTCGGGTCCTGGAGTATTCTGTAGGGTTCCAGAGGGGCTGGTAGGGTTCCGTCGAAATCTGAAGGGTTCCCTAGGGGCCCGTAGAGTCCCGTAGATTTCCGTAGGGGCCTGTAGGGTTGTGTAAGTGCCCGCAGGGGTTGGTAGGAGCTTGTAGGGTGCCATATGTTTCCGGAGGGTTGTGTAGGGTTCCGTAGGGGCCTGTGGTGTTCCCTAGGGGCCTGTAGAGTCTCGTACAGTTCCGTAGGGTCCTGTAGGTTTCCATAAGCGCCCGCAGAGGTCTGAAGGGGCCCGTACTGTTCCGTAAGGATCCATAGGGTTCCGTAGAGCTTCGTAGGTTCCCTAGAGGCCTCTGGAGTACCGCAGGAGCCAGTAGTGTTCCGTAGGGTCCTCTAGGGTTGAGTAAGTGCCCGCAGGAGTCTGTAGGAATCCGTGGGATTCTCTAAGGTTCTGGAGGGTTCTGCAGGGTTCCGTAGGGGCCCGTAGAGTTCCGTAGTGGCTGGTAAAGTTCCCTAGGGCCCTGTACCGTTCCGTAACTGCCTGCAAGGGTCTTTAGGCTTCCGTAGGGGCTGGTAGGGTTCCATAAAGTTCCGTGGGTTCCTGCAGAG
>NW_027414750.1:0-13691 GCF_964106895.1 Numenius arquata
GATCCATAGGGTTCCGTAGAGCTTCGTAGGTTCCCTAGAGGCCTGTAGAGTACCGCAGGAGCCAGTAGTGTTCTGTAGGGGCCCGTAAGGTTCCTTCCGTAGGGGCTGGCAGTGTTCCGTAGGGGCCTGTAGGGTTGTGTAAGTGCCCGCAGCAGTCTGTAGGAGTCTGTGGGATTCTGTAAGGTTCTGGAGGGTTCTGCAGGGTTCTGTAGGGGCCCGTAGAGTTCCGTAGTGGCTGGTAAAGTTCCGTAGGGCCCTGTGGGGTTCTGTATGGACCTGTAGGGTTCTGTAGGGGCCTGCAGGCTTCTGTAAGTGCCTGCAGGTGTCTGTAGGGTTCCGTAGGGGTCTGTAGGGTTCCGTAGGCACCTGCAGTGTTCTGTAGGAGCCCATAGGGTTTTAGTGAGGTTCCGTTGTGTTGCTAAGGGTCTTGTAGAGTGCTGTCGGGTCCTGGAGTATTCTGTAGGGTTCCAGAGGGGCTCGTAGGGTTCCGTTGAAATCTGTAGGCTTCCCTAGGGGCCCGTAGAGTCCCGTAGATTTCCGTAGGGGCCTGTAGGGTTGTGTAAGTGCCCGCAGGGGTTGGTAGGAGCTTGTAGTGTTCCATAAGTTTCCAGAGGGTTGTGTAGGGTTCCGTAGGGGCCTGTGATGTTCTCTAGGGGCCTGTAGAGTCTCGTGCAGTTCCGTAGGGTCCTGTAGGTTTCCATAAGCGCCCGCAGAGGTCTGAAGGGGCCCGTACTGTTCCGTAAGGATCCATAGGGCTCCATAGAGCTTCGTAGGTTCCCTAGAGGCCTGTAGAGTACCGCAGGAGCCAGTAGTGTTCTGTAGGGGCCCGTAGGGTTCCTTCCATAGGGGCTGGCAGTGTTCCGTAGGGGCCTCTAGGGTTGAGTAAGTGCCCGCAGGAGTCTGTAGGAATCCGTGGGATTCTGTAAGGTTCTGGAGGGTTCTGCAGTGTTCCGTAGGGGCCCGTAGAGTTCCCTAGTGGCTGGTAAAGTTCCGTAGGGCCCTGTAGCGTTCCATAACTGCCTGCAAGGGTCTTTAGGCTTCCGTAGGGGCTGGTAGGGTTCCATAAAGTTCTGTGGGTTCCTGCAGAGTTCTGCAAGTGCCCGCAAGGGCCTGCAGGGGCGCACAGTGTTTCTGTCAGGTTCCGTAGAGTTCCATAGGGGCCATAGGTTTCCGTAGTGGCTGGTAGTATTCCATAGGGGTCTGTAGTGTTCTGTATGCACCTGCAGTGTTCTGGAGGAGCCCATAGGGTTTTAGTGAGGTTCCGTTGTGTTGCTAAGGGTCTTGTAGAGTGCTGTCGGGTCCTGGAGTATTCTGTAGGGTTCCAGAGGGGCTCGTAGGGTTCCGTTGAAATCTGTAGGCTTCCCTAGGGGCCTGTAGAGTCCCGTAGATTTCCGTAGGGGCCTGTAGGATTGTGTAAGTGGCCGCAGGGGTTGGTAGGAGCTTGTAGGGTGCCATATGTTTCCAGAGGGTTGTGTAGGCTTCCGTAGGGGCCTGTGATGTTCTCTAGGGGCCTGTAGAGTCTCGTGCAGTTCCGTAGGGTCCTGTAGGTTTCCATAAGCGCCCGCAGAGGTCTGAAGGGGCCCGTACTGTTCCGTAAGGATCCATAGGGCTCCGTAGAGCTTCGTAGGTTCCCTAGAGGCCTGTAGAGTACCGCAGGAGCCAGTAGTGTTCTGTAGCTCCCCGTAGGGTTCCTTCCATAGGGGCTGGCAGTGTTCCGTAGGGGCCTCTAGGGTTGAGTAAGTGCCCGCAGGAGTCTGTAGGAATCCGTGGGATTCTGTAAGGTTCCGGAGGGTTCTGCAGGGTTCCGTAGGGGCCCGTAGAGTTCCGTAGTGGCTGGTAAAGTTCCGTAGGGCCCTGTGGGGTTCTGTATGGACCTGTAGGGTTCTGTAGGGGCCTGCAGGGTTCTGTAAGTGTCCGCAGGTGTCTGTAGGGTTCCGTAGGGGTCTGTAGGGTTCCGTAGGCACCTGCAGTGTTCTGTAGGAGCCCATAGGGTTTTAGTGAGGTTCCGTTGTGTTGCTAAGGGTCTTGTAGAGTGCTGTCGGGTCCTGGAGTATTCTGTAGGGTTCCAGAGGGGCTCGTAGGGTTCCGTTGAAATCTGTAGGCTTCCCTAGGGGCCCGTAGAGTCCCGTAGATTTCCGTAGGGGCCTGTAGGGTTGTGTAAGTGCCCGCAGGGGTTGGTAGGAGCTTGTAGTGTTCCATAAGTTTCCAGAGGGTTGTGTAGGGTTCCGTAGGGGCCTGTGATGTTCTCTAGGGGCCTGTAGAGTCTCGTGCAGTTCTGTAGGGTCCTGTAGGTTTCCATAAGCGCCCGCAGAGGTCTGAAGGGGCCCGTACTGTTCCGTAAGGATCCATAGGGCTCCATAGAGCTTCATAGGTTCCCTAGAGCCCTGTAGAGTACCGCAGGAGCCAGTAGTGTTCTATAGGGGCCCGTAGGGTTCCTTCCATAGGGGCTGGCACTGTTCCGTAGGGGCCTCTAGGGTTGAGTAAGTGCCCGCAGGAGTCTGTAGGAATCCGTGGGATTCTGTAAGGTTCCGGAGGGTTCTGCAGTGTTCCGTAGGGGCCCGTAGAGTTCCGTAGTGGCTGGTAAAGTTCCGTAGGGCCCTGTGGCGTTCCATAACTGCCTGCAAGGGTCTTTAGGCTTCCGTAGGGGCTGGTAGGGTTCCATAAAGTTCTGTGGGTTCCTGCAGAGTTCTGCAAGTGCCCGCAAGGGCCTGTAGGGGCGCACAGTGTTTCTGTCAGGTTCCGTAGAGTTCCGTAGGGGCCATAGGTTTCCGTAGCGGCTGGCAGTATTCCGTAGGGGTCTGTAGGGTTCCGTAGGCACCTGTAGTGTTCTGTAGGAGCCCATAGGGTTTTAGTGAGGTTCCGTTGTGTTGCTATGGGTCTTGTAGAGTGCTGTCGGGTCCTGGAGTATTCTGTAGGGTTCCAGAGGGGCTGGTAGGGTTCCGTTGAAATCTGTAGGCTTCCCTAGGGGCCCGTGGAGTCCCGTAAATTTCCGTAGGGGCTTGTAGGGTTGTGTAAGTGCCCGCAGGGGTTGGTAGGAGCTTGTAGGGTGCCATAAGTTTCCAGAGGGTAGTGTAGGGTTCCGTAGGGGCCTGTAGTGTTCCCTAGGAGCCTGTAGAGTCTCGTACGGTTCCGTAGGGGCCTGTGGTGTTCTCTACGGGCCTGTAGAGTCTCGTACGGTTCCGTAGGGGCCTGTAGTGTTCCCTAGAGGCCTGTAGAGTCTCGTGCGGTTCCGTAGGGGCCTGTAGATTTCCATAAGCGCCCGCAGAGGTCTGAAGGGGCCCGTACTGTTCCGTAAGGATCCATAGGGTTCCGTAGAGCTTCGTAGGTTCCCTAGAGGCCTGTAGAGTACCGCAGGAGCCAGTAGTGTTCTGTAGCTCCCCGTAGGGTTCCTTCCATAGGGGCTGGCAGTGTTCCGTAGGGGCCTCTAGGGTTGAGTAAGTGCCCGCAGGAGTCTGTAGGAATCCGTGGGATTCTGTAAGGTTCCGGAGGGTTCTGCAGGGTTCCGTAGGGGCCCGTAGAGTTCCGTAGTGGCTGGTAAAGTTCCGTAGGGCCCTGTGGGGTTCTGTATGGACCTGTAGGGTTCCGTAGGGGCCTGCAGGGTTCTGTAAGTGTCCGCAGGTGTCTGTAGGGTTCCGTAGGGGTCTGTAGGGTTCCGTAGGCACCTGCTGTGTTCTGTAGGAGCCCATAGGGTTTTAGTGAGGTTCCGTTGTGTTGCTATGGGTCTTGTAGAGTGCTGTCGGGTCCTGGAGTATTCTGTAGGGTTCCAGAGGGGCTCGTAGGGTTCCGTTGAAATCTGTAGGCTTCCCTAGGGGCCCGTGGAGTCCCGTAGATTTCCGTAGGGGCTTGTAGGGTTGTGTAAGTGCCCGCAGGGGTTGGTAGGAGCTTGTAGTGTTCCATAAGTTTCCAGAGGGTTGTGTAGGGTTCCGTAGGGGCCTGTGATGTTCTCTAGGGGCCTGTAGAGTCTCGTGCAGTTCTGTAGGGTCCTGTAGGTTTCCATAAGCGCCCGCAGAGGTCTGAAGGGGCCCGTACTGTTCCGTAAGGATCCATAGGGCTCCATAGAGCTTCATAGGTTCCCTAGAGCCCTGTAGAGTACCGCAGGAGCCAGTAGTGTTCTATAGGGGCCCGTAGGGTTCCTTCCATAGGGGCTGGCACTGTTCCGTAGGGGCCTCTAGGGTTGAGTAAGTGCCCGCAGGAGTCTGTAGGAATCCGTGGGATTCTGTAAGGTTCTGGAGGGTTCTGCAGTGTTCCGTAGGGGCCTGTAGAGTTCCGTAGTGGCTGGTAAAGTTCCGTAGGGCCCTGTGGCGTTCCATAACTGCCTGCAAGGGTCTTTAGGCTTCCGTAGGGGCTGGTAGGGTTCCATAAAGTTCTGTGGGTTCCTGCAGAGTTCTGCAAGTGCCCGCAAGGGCCTGTAGGGGCGCACAGTGTTTCTGTCAGGTTCCGTAGAGTTCCGTAGGGGCCATAGGTTTCCGTAGCGGCTGGCAGTATTCCGTAGGGGTCTGTAGGGTTCCGTAGGCACCTGCAGTGTTCTGTAGGAGCCCATAGGGTTTTAGTGAGGTTCCGTTGTGTTGCTATGGGTCTTGTAGAGTGCTGTCGGGTCCTGGAGTATTCTGTAGGGTTCCAGAGGGGCTGGTAGGGTTCCGTTGAAATCTGTAGGCTTCCCTAGGGGCCCGTGGAGTCCCGTAAATTTCCGTAGGGGCTTGTAGGGTTGTGTAAGTGCCCGCAGGGGTTGGTAGGAGCTTGTAGGGTGCCATAAGTTTCCAGAGGGTAGTGTAGGGTTCCGTAGGGGCCTGTAGTGTTCCCTAGGAGCCTGTAGAGTCTCGTACGGTTCCGTAGGGGCCTGTGGTGTTCTCTACGGGCCTGTAGAGTCTCGTGCGGTTCCGTAGGGGCCTGTAGATTTCCATAAGCTCCCGCAGAGGTCTGAAGGGGCCCGTACTGTTCCGTAAGGATCCATAGGGTTCCGTAGAGCTTCGTAGGTTCCCTAGAGGCCTGTAGAGTACCGCAGGAGCCAGTAGTGTTCTGTAGCTCCCCGTAGGGTTCCTTCCATAGGGGCTGGCAGTGTTCCGTAGGGGCCTCTAGGGTTGAGTAAGTGCCCGCAGGAGTCTGTAGGAATCCGTGGGATTCTGTAAGGTTCCGGAGGGTTCTGCAGGGTTCCGTAGGGGCCCGTAGAGTTCCGTAGTGGCTGGTAAAGTTCCGTAGGGCCCTGTGGGGTTCTGTATGGACCTGTAGGGTTCCGTAGGGGCCTGCAGGGTTCTGTAAGTGTCCGCAGGTGTCTGTAGGGTTCCGTAGGGGTCTGTAGGGTTCCGTAGGCACCTGCCTGTGTTCTGTAGGAGCCCATAGGGTTTTAGTGAGGTTCCGTTGTGTTGCTATGGGTCTTGTAGAGTGCTGTCGGGTCCTGGAGTATTCTGTAGGGTTCCAGAGGGGGCTCGTAGGGTTCCGTTGAAATCTGTAGGCTTCCCTAGGGGCCCGTGGAGTCCCGTAGATTTCCGTAGGGGCTTGTAGGGTTGTGTAAGTGCCCGCAGGGGTTGGTAGGAGCTTGTAGGGTGCCATAAGTTTCCAGAGGGTAGTGTAGGGTTCCGTAGGGGCCTGTAGTGTTCCCTAGGGGCCTGTAGGGTCTCGTACGCTTCCGTAGGGGCCTGTGGTGTTCTCTACGGGCCTGTAGAGTCTCGTACAGTTCCGTAGGGGCCTGTAGTGTTCCCTAGAGGCCTGTAGAGTCTCGTGCGGTTCCGTAGGGGCCTGTAGATTTCCATAAGCGCCCGCAGAGGTCTGAAGGGGCCCGTACTGTTCCGTAAGGATCCATAGAGTTCCGTAGAGCTTCGTAGGTTCCCTAGAGGCCTGTAGAGTACCGCAGGAGCCAGTAGTGTTCTGTAGGGGCCCGTAAGGTTCCTTCCGTAGGCTGGCAGTGTTCCGTAGGGGCCTGTAGGGTTGTGTAAGTGCCCGCAGCAGTCTGTAGGAGTCTGTGGGATTCTGTAAGGTTCTGGAGGGTTCTGCAGGGTTCTGTAGGGGCCCGTAGAGTTCCGTAGTGGCTGGTAAAGTTCCGTAGGGCCCTGTGGGGTTCTGTATGGACCTGTAGGGTTCTGTAGGGGCCTGCAGGCTTCTGTAAGTGCCCGCAGGTGTCTGTAGGGTTCCGTAGGGGTCTGTAGGGTTCCGTAGGCACCTGCAGTGTTCTGTAGGAGCCCATAGGGTTTTAGTGAGGTTCCGTTGTGTTGCTAAGGGTCTTGTAGAGTGCTGTCGGGTCCTGGAGTATTCTGTAGGGTTCCAGAGGGGCTCGTAGGGTTCCGTTGAAATCTGTAGGCTTCCCTAGGGGCCCGTGGAGTCCCGTAGATTTCCGTAGGGGCTTGTAGGGTTGTGTAAGTGCCCGCAGGGGTTGGTAGGAGCTTGTAGGGTGCCATAAGTTTCCAGAGGGTAGTGTAGGGTTCCGTAGGGGCCTGTAGTGTTCCCTAGGGGCCTGTAGAGTCTCGTACGGTTCCGTAGGGGCCTGTGGTGTTCTCTACGGGCCTGTAGAGTCTCGTACGGTTCCGTAGGGGCCTGTAGTGTTCCCTAGAGGCCTGTAGAGTCTCGTGCGGTTCCGTAGGGGCCTGTAGATTTCCATAAGCGCCCGCAGAGGTCTGAAGGGGCCCGTACTGTTCCGTAAGGATCCATAGGGTTCCGTAGAGCTTCGTAGGTTCCCTAGAGGCCTGTAGAGTACCGCAGGAGCCAGTAGTGTTCTGTAGGGGCCCGTAAGGTTCCTTCCGTAGGGGCTGGCAGTGTTCCGTAGGGGCCTGTAGGGTTGTGTAAGTGCCCGCAGCAGTCTGTAGGAGTCTGTGGGATTCTGTAAGGTTCTGGAGGGTTCTGCAGGGTTCTGTAGGGGCCCGTAGAGTTCCGTAGTGGCTGGTAAAGTTCCGTAGGGCCCTGTGGGGTTCTGTATGGACCTGTAGGGTTCTGTAGGGGCCTGCAGGGTTCTGTAAGTGCCCGCAGGTGTCTGTAGGGTTCCGTAGGGGTCTGTAGGGTTCCGTAGGCACCTGCAGTGTTCTGTAGGAGCCCATAGGGTTTTAGTGAGGTTCCGTTGTGTTGCTAAGGGTCTTGTAGAGTGCTGTCAGGTCCTGGAGTATTCTGTAGGGTTCCAGAGGGGCTCGTAGGGTTCTGTCGAAATCTGTAGGCTTCCCTAGGGGCCCGTGGAGTCCCGTAGATTTCCGTAGGGGCCTGTAGGGTTGTGTAAGTGCCCGCAGGGGTTGGTAGGAGCTTGTAGGGTTCCATAAGTTTCCAGAGGGTAGTGTAGGGTTCCGTAGGGGCCTGTGGTGTTCCCTAGGGGCCTCTAGAGTCTCGTACGGTTCCGTAGGGTCCTGTAGGTTTCCATAAGCGCCCGCAGAGGTCTGAAGGGGCCCGTACTGTTCCGTAAGGATCCATAGGGTTCCGTAGAGCTTCGTAGGTTCCCTAGAGGCCTGTAGAGTACCGCAGGAACCAGTAGTGTTCTGTAGGGGCCCGTAAGGTTCCTTCCGTAGGGGCTGGCAGTGTTCCGTAGGGGCCTCTAGGGTTCAGTAAGTGCCCGCAGGAGTCTGTAGGAATCCGTGGGATTCTGTAAGGTTCTGGAGGGTTCTGCAGGGTTCCGTAGGGGCCCGTAGAGTTCCGTAGTGACTGGTAACGTTCCCTAGGGCCCTGTACCGTTCCGTAACTGCCTGCAAGGGTCTTTAGGCTTCCGTAGGGGCTGGTAAGGTTCCATAAAGTTCCGTGGGTTCCTGCAGAGTTCTGCAAGTGCCCGCAAGGGCCTGTAGGGGCCCACAGTGTTTCTGTCAGGTTCCGTAGAGTTCCGTAGGGGCCATAGGTTTCCGTAGCGGCTGGCAGTATTCCGTAGGGGTCTGTAGGGTTCCGTAGGCGCCTGCAGTGTTCTGTAGGAGCCCATAGGGTTTTAGTGAGGTTCCGTTGTGTTGCTAAGGGTCTTGTAGAGTGCTGTCGGGTCCTGGAGTATTCTGTAGGGTTCCAGAGGGGCTGGTAGGGTTCCGTTGAAATCTGTAGGCTTCCCTAGGGGCCCGTGGAGTCCCGTAGATTTCCGTAGGGGCCTGTAGGGTTGTGTAAGTGCCCGCAGGGGTTGGTAGGAGCTTGTAGGGTGCCATAAGTTTCCAGAGGGTAGTGTAGGGTTCCGTAGGGGCCTGTAGTGTTCCCTAGCGACCTGTAGAGTCTCGTACGGTTCCTTAGGGGCCTGTGGTGTTCCCCAGGGGCCTGTAGAGTCTCGTACGGTTCCGTAGGGGCCTGTAGTGTTCCCTAGGGGCCTCTTGAGTCTCGTGCGGTTCCGTAGGGGCCTGTAGATTTCCATAAGCGCCCGCAGAGGTCTGAAGGGGCCCGTACTGTTCCGTAAGGATCCATAGGGTTCCGTAGAGCTTCGTAGGTTCCCTAGAGGCCTGTAGAGTACCGCAGGAGCCAGTAGTGTTCTGTAGGGGCCCGTAAGGTTCCTTCCGTAGGGGCTGGCAGTGTTCCGTAGGGGCCTGTAGGGTTGTGTAAGTGCCCGCAGCAGTCTGTAGGAGTCTGTGGGATTCTGTAAGGTTCTGGAGGGTTCTGCAGGGTTCTGTAGGGGCCCGTAGAGTTCCGTAGTGGCTGGTAAAGTTCCGTAGGGCCCTGTGGGGTTCTGTATGGACCTGTAGGGTTCTGTAGGGGCCTGCAGGCTTCTGTAAGTGCCCGCAGGTGTCTGTAGGGTTCCGTAGGGGTCTGTAGGGTTCCGTAGGCACCTGCAGTGTTCTGTAGGAGCCCATAGGGTTTTAGTGAGGTTCCGTTGTGTTGCTAAGGGTCTTGTAGAGTGCTGTCGGGTCCTGGAGTATTCTGTAGGGTTCCAGAGGGGCTCGTAGGGTTCCGTTGAAATCTGTAGGCTTCCCTAGGGGACCGTAGAGTCCCGTAGATTTCCGTAGGGGCCTGTAGGGTTGTGTAAGTGCCCGCAGGGGTTGGTAGGAGCTTGTAGGGTGCCATAAGTTTCCAGAGGGTAGTGTAGGGTTCCGTAGGGGCCTGTGATGTTCCCTAGGGGCCTCTAGAGTCTCGTGCAGTTCCGTAGGGTCCTGTAGGTTTCCATAAGCGCCCGCAGAGGTCTGAAGGGGCCCGTACTGTTCCGTAAGGATCCATAGGGCTCCGTAGAGCTTCGTAGGTTCCCTAGAGGCCTGTAGAGTACCGCAGGAACCAGTAGTGTTCTGTAGGGCCCCGTAAGGTTCCTTCCGTAGGGGCTGGCAGTGTTCCGTAGGGGCCTCTAGGGTTCAGTAAGTGCCCGCAGGAGTCTGTAGGAATCCGTGGGATTCTGTAAGGTTCTGGAGGGTTCTGCAGTGTTCCGTAGGGGCCCGTAGAGTTCCGTAGTGACTGGTAACGTTCCCTAGGGCCCTGTACCGTTCCGTAACTGCCTGCCAGGGTCTTTAGGCTTCCGTAGGGGCTGGTAGGGTTCCATAAAGTTCCGTGGGTTCCTGCAGAGTTCTGCAAGTGCCCGCAAGGGCCTGTAGGGGCCCACAGTGTTTCTGTCAGGTTCCGTAGAGTTCCGTAGGGGCCATAGGTTTCCGTAGCGGCTGGCAGTATTCCGTAGGGGTCTGTAGGGTTCCGTAGGCGCCTGCAGTGTTCTGTAGGAGCCCATAGGGTTTTAGTGAGGTTCCGTTGTGTTGCTAAGGGTCTTGTAGAGTGCTGTCGGGTCCTGGAGTATTCTGTAGGGTTCCAGAGGGGCTCGTAGGGTTCCGTTGAAATCTGTAGGCTTCCCTAGGGGCCCGTGGAGTCCCGTAGATTTCCGTAGGGGCCTGTAGGGTTGTGTAAGTGCCCGCAGGGGTTGGTAGGAGCTTGTAGGGTGCCATAAGTTTCCAGAGGGTAGTGTAGGGTTCCGTAGGGGCCTGTAGTGTTCCCTAGCGACCTGTAGAGTCTCGTACGGTTCCTTAGGGGCCTGTGGTGTTCCCCAGGGGCCTGTAGAGTCTCGTACGGTTCCGTAGGGGCCTGTAGTGTTCCCTAGGGGCCTCTAGAGTCTCGTGCGGTTCCGTAGGGGCCTGTAGATTTCCATAAGCGCCCGCAGAGGTCTGAAGGGGCCCGTACTGTTCCGTAAGGATCCATAGGGTTCCGTAGAGCTTCGTAGGTTCCCTAGAGGCCTGTAGAGTACCGCAGGAGCCAGTAGTGTTCTGTAGGGGCCCGTAAGGTTCCTTCCGTAGGGGCTGGCAGTGTTCCGTAGGGGCCTGTAGGGTTGTGTAAGTGCCCGCAGCAGTCTGTAGGAGTCTGTGGGATTCTGTAAGGTTCTGGAGGGTTCTGCAGGGTTCTGTAGGTGCCCGTAGAGTTCCGTAGTGGCTGGTAAAGTTCCGTAGGGCCCTGTGGGGTTCTGTATGGACCTGTAGGGTTCTGTAGGGGCCTGCAGGCTTCTGTAAGTGCCCGCAGGTGTCTGTAGGGTTCCGTAGGGGTCTGTAGGGTTCCGTAGGCACCTGTAGTGTTCTGTAGGAGCCCATAGGGTTTTAGTGAGGTTCCGTTGTGTTGCTAAGGGTCTTGTAGAGTGCTGTCGGGTCCTGGAGTATTCTGTAGGGTTCCAGAGGGGCTCGTAGGGTTCCGTTGAAATCTGTAGGCTTCCCTAGGGGCCTGTAGAGTCCCGTAGATTTCCGTAGGGGCCTGTAGGGTTGTGTAAGTGCCCGCAGGGGTTGGTAGGAGCTTGTAGGGTGCCATAAGTTTCCAGAGGGTAGTGTAGGGTTCCGTAGGGGCCTGTAGTGTTCCCTAGGGGCCTGTAGAGTCTCGTACGGTTCCGTAGGGGCCTGTGGTGTTCTCTACGGGCCTGTAGAGTCTCGTACGGTTCCGTAGGGGCCTGTAGTGTTCCCTAGAGGCCTGTAGAGTCTCGTGCGGTTCCGTAGGGTCCTGTAGATTTCCATAAGCGCCCGCAGAGGTCTGAAGGGGCCCGTACTGTTCCGTAAGGATCCATAGGGTTCCGTAGAGCTTCGTAGGTTCCCTAGAGGCCTGTAGAGTACCGCAGGAGCCAGTAGTGTTCTGTAGGGGCCCGTAAGGTTCCTTCCGTAGGGGCTGGCAGTGTTCCGTAGGGGCCTGTAGGGTTGTGTAAGTGCCCGCAGCAGTCTGTAGGAGTCTGTGGGATTCTGTAAGGTTCTGGAGGGTTCTGCAGGGTTCTGTAGGGGCCCGTAGAGTTCCGTAGTGGCTGGTAAAGTTCCGTAGGGCCCTGTGGGGTTCTGTATGGACCTGTAGGGTTCTGTAGGGGCCTGCAGGGTTCTGTAAGTGCCCGCAGGTGTCTGTAGGGTTCCGTAGGGGTCTGTAGGGTTCCGTAGGCACCTGCAGTGTTCTGTAGGAGCCCATAGGGTTTTAGTGAGGTTCCGTTGTGTTGCTAAGGGTCTTGTAGAGTGCTGTCGGGTCCTGGAGTATTCTGTAGGGTTCCAGAGGGGCTCGTAGGGTTCCGTTGAAATCTGTAGGCTTCCCTAGGGGCCCGTGGAGTCCCGTAGATTTCCGTAGGGGCCTGTAGGGTTGTGTAAGTGCCCGCAGGGGTTGGTAGGAGCTTGTAGGGTTCCATAAGTTTCCAGAGGGTAGTGTAGGGTTCCGTAGGGGCCTGTGGTGTTCCCTAGGGGCCTCTAGAGTCTCGTATGGTTCCGTAGGGTCCTGTAGGTTTCCATAAGCGCCCGCAGAGGTCTGAAGGGGCCCGTACTGTTCCGTAAGGATCCATAGGGCTCCGTAGAGCTTCGTAGGTTCCCTAGAGGCCTGTAGAGTACCGCAGTAGCCAGTAGTGTTCTGTAGGGCCCCGTAAGGTTCCTTCCGTAGGGGCTGGCAGTGTTCCGTAGGGGCCTCTAGGGTTGTGTAAGTGCCCGCAGGAGTCTGTAGGAATTCGTGGGATTCTGTAAGGTTCTGGAGGGTTCTGCAGTGTTCCGTAGGGGCCCGTAGAGTTCCGTAGTGGCTGGTAAAGTTCCCTAGGGCCCTGTACCGTTCCATAACTGCCTGCAAGGGTCTTTAGGCTTCCGTAGGGGCTGGTAGGGTTCCATAAAGTTCCGTGGGTTCCTGCAGAGTTCTGCAAGTGCCCGCAAGGGCCTGCAGGGGCGCACAGTGTTTCTGTCAGGTTCCGTAGAGTTCCGTAGGGGCCATAGGTTTCCGTAGCGGCTGGTAGTATTCCATAGGGGTCTGTAGGGTTCTGTAGGCACCTGCAGTGTTTTGGAGGAGCCCATAGGGTTTTAGTGAGGTTCCGTTGTGTTGCTAAGGGTCTTGTAGAGTGCTGTCGGGTCCTGGAGTATTCTGTAGGGTTCCAGAGGGGCTCGTAGGGTTCCGTTGAAATCTGTAGGCTTCCCTAGGGGCCTGTAGAGTCCCGTAGATTTCCGTAGGGGCCTGTAGGGTTGTGTAAGTGCCCGCAGGGGTTGGTAGGAGCTTGTAGGGTGCCATAAGTTTCCAGAGGGTAGTGTAGGGTTCCGTAGGGGCCTGTAGTGTTCCCTAGGAGCCTGTAGAGTCTCGTACGGTTCCGTAGGGGCCTGTGGTGTTCTCTACGGGCCTGTAGAGTCTCGTACGGTTCCGTAGGGGCCTGTAGTGTTCCCTAGAGGCCTGTAGAGTCTCGTGCGGTTCCGTAGGGTCCTGTAGGTTTCCATAAGCGCCCGCAGAGGTCTGAAGGGGCCCGTACTGTTCCG
Source organism: Numenius arquata (assembly GCF_964106895.1). Lineage (NCBI taxonomy): Eukaryota > Metazoa > Chordata > Aves > Charadriiformes > Scolopacidae > Numenius > Numenius arquata. The sequence goes on from NW_027414750.1 coordinate 12,567, forward strand.
TAAGGATCCATAGGGTTCCGTAGAGCTTCGTAGGTTCCCTAGAGGCCTGTAGAGTACCGCAGGAGCCAGTAGTGTTCTGTAGGGGCCCGTAAGGTTCCTTCCGTAGGGGCTGGCAGTGTTCCGTAGGGGCCTGTAGGGTTGTGTAAGTGCCCGCAGCAGTCTTTAGGAGTCTGTGGGATTCTGTAAGGTTCTGGAGGGTTCTGCAGGGTTCTGTAAGGGCCCGTAGAGTTCCATAGTGGCTGGTAAAGTTCCGTAGGGCCCTGTGGGGTTCTGTATGGACCTGTAGGGTTCTGTAGGGGCCTGCAGGGTTCTGTAAGTGCCCGCAGGTGTCTGTAGGGTTCCGTAGGGGTCTGTAGGGTTCCGTAGGCACCTGCAGTGTTCTGTAGGAGCCCATAGGGTTTTAGTGAGGTTCCGTTGTGTTGCTAAGGGTCTTGTAGAGTGCTGTCGGGTCCTGGAGTATTCTGTAGGGTTCCAGAGGGGCTCGTAGGGTTCCGTTGAAATCTGTAGGCTTCCCTAGGGGCCCGTGGAGTCCCGGAGATTTCCGTAGGGGCCTGTAGGGTTGTGTAAGTGCCCGCAGGGGTTTTGGTAGGAGCTTGTAGGGTTCCATAAGTTTCCAGAGGGTAGTGTAGGGTTCCGTAGGGGCCTGTGGTGTTCCCTAGGGGCCTGTAGAGTCTCGTACGGTTCCGTAGGGTCCTGTAGGTTTCCATAAGCGCCCGCAGAGGTCTGAAGGGGCCCGTACTGTTCCGTAAGGATCCATAGGGCTCCGTAGAGCTTCGTAGGTTCCCTAGAGGCCTGTAGAGTACCGCAGTAGCCAGTAGTGTTCTGTAGGGGCCCGTAAGGTTCCTTCCGTAGGGGCTGGCAGTGTTCCGTAGGGGCCTCTAGGGTTGAGTAAGTGCCCGCAGGAGTCTGTAGGAATCCGTGGGATTCTGTAAGGTTCTGGAGGGTTCTGCAGGGTTCCGTAGGGGCCCGTAGAGTTCCGTAGTGACTGGTAACGTTCCCTAGGGCCCTGTACCGTTCCGTAACTGCCTTGCCAGGGTCTTTAGGCTTCCGTAGGGGCTGGTAGGGTTCCATAAAGTTCCGTGGGTTCCTGCAGAGTTCTGTAAGTGCCCCGCAAGGGCCTGTAGG